>NC_134272.1:30447318-30750890 GCF_031893055.1 Leptodactylus fuscus
TCCCCCTCTCTCTCCCAAATGGCCGTGGTAGACCAGGCCTCCAGCACGCCTGATGAGGATGAGGCCCCACGGCTGGCTGCTGATTAGCTGCACGATTGACATTGTGGGTGATCCCACTTTCCCAGAGGTCCCTGCCCCTTGTCCTGACATGTGCAGTGGCCATTTTATTAAAAAATGCGATTCGATGCATGGAAGTGTGAAGAAATCCGGATTCTTGGCGACTCGAAGATTTCCTGAAATTCGGATCGAATTCCACTTCTGCAGAATCGATTCTCTCATTTCTAGTTACTATGTGTTTGCATTTATGTGAATATAAAACTTTTTAAATCCAAAATATCTTACAGTTTCATTCAATTCAGGAAGGTTCGTAAACTCAACTTTCAAGAGAAATAAAAGTTCCTTAGCGCTTTTTTTGCCTATATTGCTAGAAATATCATAAAGCAGGGACCTGTGAGTAAACAAAAATAGGATTAACCACTTTTCAATACATTTAGAATGACAACTTTAATGAAAAAAAATCAATGTAAAAGGTATGGATATTAAGTCATGTTCCCTGGGCTGTATTGAAACATTTCACAACAATTAAAGGGATCCTATCATTAAAACACATTTTTTTTCTTGTTGACACGTAGGAATAGCCTTAAGAAAGGCTATTCTTCTCCAACCTTTAGATGTCTTCTCCGCGCCGCTGTTCAGTATAAATCCTGGTTTTCGTCGGTATGCAAATGAGTTCTCTCGCAGCACTGGGGGCGGGCCCCAGCACTCAAACAGCACTGGGAGCATCCCCAAGCTGCGAGAGAACTGTCCAGCGCCACCTCCATCTTCTTCAGGAACGTCCTCTTCATGCATCTTTTTCCGACACTGGCGGTCAAACTTCTAGACCTTGGGCAGAGCCGACTGCGCATGCCCATGGCCACAACAAAAATGGCTGCTTACACAGTAAGTAAGCAGCCATTTTCTTGTGGCCTGTGGGCATGCGCAGTCAACTGTGCCCAAGGCCTAGAGGTTTGACCACCAGCACCGGAAGAAGACGCACAGAGAGGCCGTTCCTGAAGAAGATGGAGGCGTCGCTGGAGAGTTCTCTCGCAGCATTGGGCACGCCCCCAGTGCTGTTTGAGCATACAGAGGAAAAACAGGATTTATACTGAACGGCAGCGCGGAGAAGACATCTAAAGGTTGCAGAAGAATAGTCTTTATTAAGGCTATTCCTATGTGTCAACGAGAAAAAAATGTGTTTTAATGGTAGAATCCCTTTAAAGGTGTTATAGAATGAAACATATTTATCCTGTATCCATAGGTTCAAGGATAAATAGCTGATTGGTAAGGGTCTGACGGCTGAGACCCCTACTGATGCTGAAAACATGGGTGTTTTACCCAAATTGTGACTGCAACTGGGCTGCATGGGACGTCCCCACATAATTTAATTTCCCCTTAACAAACTCCACATAAGGCCCAGTGGATCAGTTGGCACAGTACCACATATTGGGTGCTATCCTATTGTTCCTGGAAGTTGGAACGGAAAGGGCACTGATAAAGTTAAATATGAAGATGGAGCACAGAGCCCTCAGGTCCGTGCTCCACCATTCAGGCTTTGAGAGGACAAGCTTTGATATGGGGCTACTTGAGGGAACACTGAATTATGAGGGGGCATTAAATGAAGTGGGGTCACTTGAGCAAAAAAATATTTTGATGTAGGGGCCACTTGAGGCTCTAAATTATGTAAATAAATTATTGGCAGGGACATTAAATTATGCAAGGGTCACTTGAGGGGACATCAAATTATGTGGGGGCCACTTCAGGGCACATTCTGTCATCTGGGGGCCACTTGAGGGGACATTGTATTATGTGGGAGTCACTGAGAGATTATTATTATATAATTTCACAGACACTAAGGGGTTACAGTGGTAGTAAAAGTATCCATACCCCTTTTTCACATTTTGCCACGTTACAACCACAAACTTAAATGTTTTTGTATTGAGCTTTTAATTGATAACCAACACAAAGTAGCAGATATTATAGTTTTCTTCAGGAGGGACAGGGAAGCTGGTCAGAGTTGGTGGGAAGATGGATGGAGCTAAATACCAGGCAATCCTAGAAGAAAACTTGTTGGAGTCTGAAAAAGACTTGAGACTGGGAAGGAGAACGGTTTAGATCAAAGAATATTGATGTGTTAGAATGATCTAATCAAAGTCCAGACCTAAATCCCATTGAGCATCTGTGGCAAGACATGAAAATTGTTGTTCATGGCCGCTCTCCATCCAATCTGGCTGAGCCTGAGCTATTTTGTAAAGAACAATGGGCAAAGTCTCTATAAGTGCAAAGCTGGTAGACACAGACCCCAAAAGACATGTAGCTGTAATTGGAGCGAAAGGTCGCTCTACATACTATTGATACAGGGGGTTGAATACTTTTGCACGTCACACTTTTATTTGATTAAAATGTTAAAACCATGTATCATTTTCCTTCCACTTCACAATTATCTGCTACTTTGTGTTGTTCTATCACTTACAATCTCAATAGAATACACTTAAGGTTGTGGTTGTAAGGGGACAAAACGTGAAAATGTTCAGGGGAATGAATACTTTTGCAAGGCACTGTATCATTCTCAGGGGTCATCTAGGGATAACAAGGAATACAAGATCACCCTTACAATCAATTATGCATATGTTGGAAATTCAGCTAGGTATGTGGGAGAATGAACTGTCAAAGCTGAAAAATATTCCCAGATACTTTTGTATTCACCATGATTGTCACAGTATTATATTTGTGTCAAATTTTGATCCACTTTCTTGGTGGAATTCAAGGGGAATTTTGACTCGGAAACAGGACAAGAAGATTTTTACCTTGGATACATTTAATGCAAAAGGCCACCGACTATCCGCTGTATTGTAAAGCAGGGAACAGCGGCAATGCCCTCTATTAAACTTTTTTTTCTTTCAAAACCACATATATGTTATAGGCCATGTATGAAAAGCAGGCATTCTATACAATGACCAGCGTTTTTAGGCAATGTATGAAATGGTAGAATTGTTACATATTTTGCCTAAGCATTGTATAGAATACCTAGGCATTGTATAGAATGCCAAATGCTATTTAGGCAAAGTATGACCCCCCCCCAACCCCCCTGCAGCCTGTATATCATAAATGTACTGTATCATCCTGCCTTCTGCTAAGTTGGAGTGGGAAGATTTATGAGACACAGACCTCCATTGTCAGGAGAAAAGCAAGGAAAATATGAAAAATCAGATGATCTTAAATGACCTTTATGTCCTGCTCATTATAAAGGGTAATAAAGATCAGATATTTTATTCTAGTGCTTGCAGGTGAATGTTTTATTAATTATAATTAATTGCCCACAGTTGTGCATGTGCATGTCACCTTGCAGAGAAATCTTAGGCTAGGTTCACACCCGTGCTGGTTGCTCCACAGCGGGTTCATTCACACGGAGGAAGTCGATGCTGATTCTGGCACGGAATCCACGTCAGAATCAGTGCTGAAAAATAAGGCTCCCATTGACTTCAATGTGTTCCGTTTTCCTAGCGGAAGCCATTGACATCAATGGGGGGCTTTTTTTTCCCTTTGAGTTCAATGGGTTCCTCGCAGAAAACGGAAACCCACTGAAGTTAATGGGAGCCTTATTTTTGTGCGCAGATTATGACGCCTCAATCCATGCCTACTTCCTCCATGTGAATGGACCCAGAGACTCCGATACTAACTTTGAACCTAGCCTTAATGGTTTTATTGATCTGCATTGTGGTTAATGCCTTCATATAATGTTGAACTTTGCTTTACCTGTATGGAGAAATATGCTGCAAAGACTTCTCAAGGCCATCCACTTCAGTGTCTGTAATCTTCAGTTCATCTATTAGGATATCTTTTCTGCTTATTCTACTCAGAAGCTCTTTAAGAAAAATCAACTTGTCTTTTGAGAGTAGGTTTTTTTCAATTAGAATAGAAAACAGATCCAACCCTGTCTCTATCCTCTCCTTTTCTTCTTCACTTAACTTCTGTCCACATAAAAAGATCATGGCCAATAAGTTCTTTGAATCAAGTTCCTTACTGATGTTCACTAGAGTTATATGGAAATCTTCATCCATTTCAGGTGTGAATATAATACTATAGCAAAGTAAAATCATATATAAGATTAAACATTTTATAGAAATCATGCTTATTTAACCTTTTTTTTTATATTATAAGGTTTCTATAAGCAGTAAATTGGTTATAAACCTAACCCCAGTACCTTGTAGAGGAAATTCTACAGTTTTCAAATATGTCTCTGTAATTTACCTTTGTAGCCCCATTTTTTCCGATCCAAAAGCCGGGTAACTGCGACTGAAAGCCGATGCACTGCACCGGTATCCAGTCATGCAATCCGTTCCAGATTAGGTCTAATAAATGGGCCTAGTCTGGAGGAGGGAGTGTCTTAAGGCTGAGGCAACTCGGCCTGAAGAATGAGCATCTCGCTTCTTTTTTCCGGGATTCGGGAGCACATTTCAGCTGCTAGACCGCACTGCAGGTAGCACCTGATTAGCTATTTCACTTCCCAGCATGTAGAATGCTTTTACTGGTCCACTGGAGGATCTGAGAATTCTCAGGTAAGCACATCACTAAGACAAAGGGGCCCGGTGTCATGCGCTACTGGGCCCCTTTCCAATAGAAGCCTGCCCAGGGGAGATAAATAAAAATATCAAACATTTCCACTCACCTCTCTGACATGTGGCACTCTCCAGCATCATCTTCTGGCCTTTTCTTGCCTGTGGCTCGTGTCACTCAACCCTGGGGTCACTGCTGAAGATATGAGATATAAGTCATAACACCAGTGATAGATGAACAACGCGAGGATGCCCAGGAGAGGAGAGGCAAGGGAAGTATAACTGATTTTTATTTTCTCTCACCTTTCCTGGGCCTCCACTTACTATATTTTGGGGTGTGAAGAGACCCCAGAGTACAATGATAACACAGAAATGAACCAGTGGGCTGAACCTCACGAATATATTTGTTGAAGAAATTTTGAAGGGTTCATCTGAAAGTGGTTGAGGCTCTTAGGGGCATTGTTATGACCCGGTCTTTACAGTCTCAGCTTGTTAGTTCCATATGCTGAATGTCTGGACGACATTTTGCGTGCAAATTGTCTGACGCAGGAGAGTGGTTTTTGTAGGGTTTTTTGTGATGCTAATTTCAGTTTACTCTATCCTTTGCAAATGTCAGTATTGCTATGTTTCAAATTTATTCTCTATTCTGCATTTTGCGTATCCTCATATTCACTGTTAGTTCAGTCAGACCAGCGCCGCACCTCCCATGAGGCGACCTGAAGCGACCGCTTCAGGCGGCGCTATGCCAGGGCCTCGGGAGGGCGGCACTTTTGCTGACCTAAGCCAGTCCAGGACAAGCTGTCCTGGATTGGCTTAGTGTCACCATGTCTGCAGCCCGACAGGGGAAGCGAGCGGTGTATTGGGGCGGCCCTGCTGGACGCTGCGTTGCTCCAGTGGCCACCCTTCACACTCAGGCAGAGAGCAGGTCTTCTCCCTGCCTGCTCTCTGCCTGCGAACGCCGCTCGCTCCGCTAGGCCATGCCCCCTTTCCGCTCGGCCCGCCCCTTTTGTGCGACCCCGCCCCTCAGCCCCAGCCCCGCCCCTTGGGGGGGCGCGACTTTCTGACGCCGCTTCAGGCGGCAGAAAGCCCAGGTTCACCCCTGAGTCAGACACCTGTGGGGGGGCTTTCTCTGTTTCTAACATTTCTATTCAAATGGGAAACAAGTCAGATTTTCTGTTTCTTTAGTAGGCAAGTTATTTCTCTGGCTGTGTTCATGCCCTCCCAGCTCAAGGGATTAATTAGGTCCACTATTTGGAACAGGCCAAACCTGCACCATAACAGAAGAGAGTCCACCCAGGAGGAGCGGGTTCTATAGAAATGAAATCATGGAGGAGGCCTGAGAAGCTAGAGAAAATAGCTTAGAGCAAGTGACCCAGGTCGCATGGTAAGGGGGACCATAGAAAAGCATTCAGGTGTGCAGGGGCCAGCCAGAGCTTCTCTATTTCGACCCATTTAGTGTAAGCCAAGATCGATGCCCAAAACGTAAGAATGTAGGTACCCAGGTAGCAGAGTGAGTGGTCCCTCCACTGGAAATTATAGTTGGCCTTGAGCAATTGTCGTGTTGGGTCTGGAACATTAAAGGGGGAAGGCCTCAGTCTTAATTAGAGATGAGCGAACAGTGTTCTATCGAACACATGTTCGATCGGATATCAGGGTGTTCGCCATGTTCGAATCGAATCGAACACCGCGTGGTAAAGTGCGCCAAAATTCGATTCCCCTCCCACCTTCCCTGGCGCCTTTTTTGCACCAATAACAGCGCAGGGGAGATGGGACAGGAACTACGACACCGGGGGCATTGAAAAAAAATGGAAAAAGTCATTGGCTGCCGAAATCAGGTGACCTCCATTTTAGACGAATAGTGGATTTCAAATCCGGGTCATATGAGAATGTGAACTTTGTGACTATGAGACAGGGATAGCTGTACAGGCAGGGATAGCTAGGGATAACCTTTATTTAGGGGGGAATGTTATTAAAAATAACTTTTTGCGGCTCTATCGGGTGTGTAATTGTGATTTTTGTGAGATAAACTTTTTCCCATAGGGATGCATTGGCCAGCTCTGATTGGCCGAATTCCGTACTCTGGCCAATCAGTGCTGGCCAATGCATTCTATTGGCGTGATGAAGCAGTGCTGAATGTGTGTGTTTAGCTCAACTACACCGGTGGAGTAGTTGAGCTAAGCACACAGATTCAGCTCTGCTTCAATCAGCGCTGGCCAATGCATTCTATTAGCTTGATGAAGCAGAGTGTGCACAAGGGTTCAAGCGCACCCTCGGCTCTGATGTAGCAGAGCCGAGGCTGCACAAGGGTTCAAGCGCACCCTCGGCTCTGATGTAGGAGAGCCGAGGGTGCACTTGAACCCTTGTGCACCCTCGGCTCTGCTACATCAGAGCCGAGGGTGCGCTTGAACCCTTGTGCACACTCTGCTTCATCAAGCTAATAGAATGCATTGGCCAGAGCTGATTGGCCAATGCATTCTATTAGCCCGATGAAGTAGAGCTGAATATGTGTGCTAAGCACACACATTCAGCACTGCTTCATCACGCCAATACAATGCATTAGCCAGTGCTGATTGGCCAGAGTACGGAATTCGGCCAATCAGCGCTGGCTCTGCTGTAGGAGGCGGAGTCTAAGATCGCTCCACACCAGTCTCCATTCAGGTCCGACCTTAGACTCCGCCTCCTCTGGCAGAGCCAGCGCTGATTGGCCGAAGGCTGGCCAATGCATTCCTATGCGAATGCAGAGACTTAGCAGTGTTGAGCCAGTTCTGCTCAACTACACATCTGATGCACACTCGGCACTGCTACATCAGATGTAGCAATCTGATGTAGCAGAGCCGAGGGTGCACTAGAACCCCTGTGCAAACTCAGTTCACGCTAATAGAATGCATTGGCCAGCGCTGATTGGCCAATGCATTCTATTAGCCCGATGAAGTAGAGCTGAATGTGTGTGCTAAGCACACACATTCAGCTCTACTTCATCGGGCTAATAGAATGCATTGGCCAGCGCTGATTGGCCAGAGTACGGAACTCGACCAATCAGCGCTGGCTCTGCTGGAGGAGGCGGAGTCTAAGATCGCTCCACACCAGTCTCCATTCAGGTCCGACCTTAGACTCCGCCTCCTCCTGATGTAGCAGAGCCGAGGGTGCACAAGGGTTCAAGCGCACCCTCGGCTCTGATGTAGCAGAGCCGAGGGTGCACAAGGGTTCAAGCGCACCCTCGGCTCTGATGTAGCAGAGCCGAGGCTGCACAAGGGTTCAAGCGCACCCTCGGCTCTGATGTAGCAGAGCCGAGGCTGCACAAGGGCTCAAGCGCACCCTCGGCTCTGATGTAGCAGAGCCGAGGGTGCACAAGGGTTCAAGTGCACCCTCGGCTCTGATGTAGCAGAGCCGAGGCTGCACAAGGGTTCAAGTGCACCCTCGGCTCTGCTACATCAGAGCCGAGGGTGCGCTTGAACCTTTGTGCAGCCTCGGCTCTGCTACATCAGAGCCGAGGGTGCGCTTGAACCCTTGTGCACACTCTGCTTCATCAAGCTAATAGAATGCATTGGCCAGCGCTGATTGAAGCAGAGCTGAATCTGTGTGCTTAGCTCAACTACTCCACCGGTGTAGTTGAGCTAAACACACACATTCAGCACTGCTTCATCACGCCAACAGAATGCATTGGCCAGCACTGATTGGCCAGAGTACGGAATTCGGCCAATCAGCGCTGGCTCTGCCGGAGGAGGCGGAGTCTAAGGTCGGACCTGAATGGAGACTGGTGTGGAGCGATCTTAGACTCCGCCTCCTCCAGCAGAGCCAGCGCTGATTGGTCGAGTTCCGTACTCTGGCCAATCAGCACTGGCCAATGCATTTCTATGGGGAAAAGTTAGCTTGCGAAAATCGCAAACTGACAGGGATTTCCATGAAATAAAGTGACTTTTATGCCCCCAGACATGCTTCCCCTGCTGTCCCAGTGTCATTCCAGGGTGTTGGTATCATTTCCTGGGGTGTCATAGTGGACTTGGTGACCCTCCAGACACGAATTTGGGTTTCCCCCTTAACGAGTTTATGTTCCCCATAGACTATAATGGGGTTCGAAACCCATTCGAACACTCGAACAGTGAGCGGCTGTTCGAATCGAATTTCGAACCTCGAACATTTTAGTGTTCGCTCATCTCTAGTCTTAATAGGATTAACTTTATAACCAGAAAAGTTTGGGGATTAGTGAGAGTTAGAAGGACATCATACGCATAGAGACAAACTTTAAACTCCCTGTCATGAACCGCGACCCCAGAGATATCCAGGATAGCCTAAATCTTGGATGCTAGCAGCTTAATAGAGAGGGCAAATATGAGAGGGGACAGAGCGCAGCCCTGAAGAGTACTATTACGATTAGGAAAAGGGTGATAAGATGCATTAGAGAGTCTAACAATTGCAGAGGGAGTCGAGTACAGAGACCTAATTGCGGTAAGGAAAGCACCAGTGAATACAAATTTCTCAAGAGTCCCTAGCATGAAAGTCCAAATGAGGCGATCGAAAGTAATGCAGGGGTAGCCGAGTGGTTATAACATCAATAAAGTCCATAGCCCTTCTGGTGTTATCTCCCCCCTGGTGACAGGAGACGAAACTCACCTGTTCCTTGAGGACGAGAGAAGGAAGCAAAGCGCTAAGTCTGGTAGCTAAAAGTTTGGTAAAGAGCTTAAGGTCGGTGTTCAGGAGGGCAATAGGGCGATAGTTAGCGGTCCTGTCTCTAAGGATTAAAGGGGCTCTATGAACAAAGTTATGCTGATAGAGCCCCACATATACATGAATAGCCTATAAAAAGGCTATTCAGGCACCGCTAAAGTTATATTAAACTACCCCCCCACCCCGTTTTAAAATAAAACCCTAAAAAAGAATATTAATCTTATCTATCGTGCACGGTGGGCGGGCATTCAGGGTCAGACGTCATCTTCAGCCACGCCTCCTCTTCCAGCGATGTCCTCGGGTCCAGTCTTCTTCCAGCGCTCACGAACTGCCATTGATAAAAAATGGTGCGGGTGCATGCGCAGTGGCAGTAGTAGCAGCATGCTACTGCGCATGCACTTGTGCCATTTTTTATCAATGGCAGTTCGCGAGCGCCGGAGGAAGACGGGACCCGAGGACATCGCTGGAAGAGGAGGCGTGGCTGAAGATGACGTCGGACCCTGACTGCCCGCCCACCGTGCGTGCTTTAGTTCTTTTTTTAGGGATAAAACTAGTTAAATCACTGAGGGGTTAAAATCCAATAAAATAAATCTTATTTATGGATTAGAATTAAATGAAACAGATTTGTGTGGAGAGCAAGGGGGCCTTCTGTTAGGGCTCAGTGCATCATATCCTACTAATATTCTAAATGTGAAATTTTGTGTGTTTGGATGTTTGTGTGTTTGTTACTCAATCACACAGAAATGGCTGAACGGATTTGAACGAAATTTGGCACATAGATAGATTGTAACCTTGATTAACACATAGGTTACACTATACAGTATATTACACTGCTCTCAGGTTCTAATAAAGCCAGGTCTATTATCTCTGTACGTGAACACTCAGCTAACCCTCAGTCCATTGTGTACATGCAGTACATATTATCTGATCTGCTCCAGGCAACATGGTGACACACTGGATGGGAAAACACCTTTAACCCATTTATGCCAGAGGTTGAAATTTTTGAGTTGAGTGCTATGAGGCTGCTGTTCCAATAATGGAACTCTAGACATAAATGGGTTAATCCAAATTGGCATTTTGCTACTTTTAAACATGTCGGGAAAAAGAAAATCTAATTTGTTGCAAAATTCTAAAACATCGAGAGTTATGAAGGAAGCCAGAAGTCACAGAGTTCTCCTCAAGCATCTGCACCAACAACACAATCATTATATGGCGTGCCAGCAAGCTGCTTAGATGCCAGAACAATCATAGGCACGGCTTGAGGAACAAGTTCAGCAGCAACAAATCTCCCAACCAGTGGCGTAACTAGGAATGGCGGGGCCCCGTGGCGAACCTTTGACATGGCCCCCCCCCCCCCCGGCTGACGCCGAAAACCCCGCACGACCCCACCCCCCGCATTCCTACGCACACTATTACGCTCCATAGTGGCCCCTGCACACATTATTATACCCCATAGTGGCCCCTGCACACATTATTATACCCCATAGTGGCCCCTGCACACAGTATTATACCCCATAGTGGCCCCTGCACACAGTATTATACCCCATAGTGGCCCCTGCACACAGTATTATCCCCCATAGTGGCCCCTGCACACAGTATTATCCCCCATAGTGGCCCCTGCACACATTATTATATCCCATAGTGGCCCCTGCACACATTATTATACCCCATAGTGGCCCCTGCACACATTATTATACCCCATAGTGGCCCCTGCACACATTATTATACCTTATAGTGGCCCCTGCACACAGTATTATACCCCGTAGTGGCCCCTGCACACACTATTATGCACCATAGTGGCCCCTGCACACAGTATTATCCCCCATAGTGGCCCTGCACACAGTATTATGCCCCATTGTGGCCCCTTCACCCACTATTATGCCCCATTGTGGCCCCTACACACAGTATTATCCCCCATTGTGGCCCCTTCACCCACTATTATGCCCCATTGTGGACACCCATTAACAATTATTATACTCTGGGGTCTTTTCAGACCCCAGAGTATAATAATCGGAGACCCAGGGGAAGAACAACATAAAAAAAAAAAAAAACCCACTGTAACTTACCTGTCTCCCGACTCCCCGCTGGCGGCCATCTTCAATGACGTCAGGGACGTCATGTGACCGGGAGCCTGCGTCGCGACGCATAAGGACGCAGGCCCCGATCATGTGACGTCTGAGACGTCACACAAGTAGGCCGAAGCCTGCGCGAAGCCTGGAGAGGTAAGGAACACAGTTTTTTATGTTCAGTTACCTCTCCTGCACTTCCGATCATTATACTCGGGGGTCCGAAAAGACCCCCGAGTATAATAGTGCTTGTGGGGCCCGCAGTGTCACTTACCGATCCCGGCCCCTGCCAGGATCGGTAAGTATATAGGGCCCGTTAGAGGCTGGAGTAACTCCAGCCGGTAACGGCCTATTAAAAAAAAACAAAAAACGCAGCGGTAGCGGCTGCCACCGGGCCCCCAATGTCCCGGGCCCTGTGGCAGCTGCTACTGCTGCTACCACGGTAGTTACGCCACTGCTCCCAACTCTTCCCAAAAAGAGAGCAATTTGACTGTGAGACAATCATTTTCAGACAGACAACCCCTTTAAAGGGATTCTACTATTAAAACCCTTTTTTTTGTGGATAAGACATCGGAATAGCCTTTAGAAAGGCTGTTCCTTAGAAATACCGGTTTTTACCAGTATGCAAATTAGTTATCTCGCAGCGATGGGGGTGGGCCCCAGCGCTGGAAATGCAATGGGGGCGTCCCCACTGCTGCTCGAGAACAGGCTTCAGCGACGCCTCTATCTTCTGCTGGATCCTCCCCTTCTTTCTTCGTCTTTCTTCGGCGTCACCTCCGACGCCTATGCAGTTGGCTCTGCAAGTGAGACACTAGTAGAGCAGACTGCGCATGCCCGCGGCCATAGTTCCGATGCCGCAATTGCATGCATGCGCAGTCGGCTCTACTAGTGTCTCACTGGCAGAGCCAACTACGCAGGCGTCGGAGGTGACCCCGAAGAAAGAAGGGGAGGATCCAGAAGAAGACAGAGGCGTCGCTGGAGCGTGTTCTCGAGCAGCAGTGGGGACGTCTCCATCGCATTTCCAGCGCTGGGGCCTGCCCCCATCGCTGCAAGATAGCATACCAGTAAAAAACGGTATTTCTAAGGAACAGCGCGGCGGAGATCACATCTAAAGGTAAGAGACGAATAGCCTTTCTAAGGGCTAGTTCACACGTGGGCAAAGGGGAGGTTTTTGACAGCGGAATTCGCTTCAAAAACCGCTCCTTTAACATGGTGGTCTATGTAGACCACTAGCTTTTTTTTTCCTCCTAGCGTTTTCCGCCTGAAGAAGCGACATGACCTTTCTTCAGGCGAAAACGCCTGAAGAATTGCATAGAAGTGAATGGGAGGCGAAAACCGCGCGGTAAAAAACCGCACGGTTTTTTGCACACAAAACCGCGCGGTTTTTTGCAAAAAACCGCGCGGTTTTCGCCTGCAGTTTCTATAGCACATATAGGAAAAAAAAAAACTAGCGAAAACCGCTAGCGAAAACCGCGTCAAAAACCGCGTCAAAAACCGCGTGGAATGCAAAAAACAGCGTCAAAAAAACTCCCCGAGGTTTTTTACCTCGCACAAATAAGCTAGGCGGTTTTCACGTGTGAACTGACCCTAAAAGCTATTCCAACGTCTTATCTACAAAAAAAAAAAAGGGGTTTCAATGGTAGAATCCCCTTAAGATTGAGGCCCCACGTTGCAAAATATGCAGCTTTCTTTGCTGCTTTTTTTTTTTAACCAAAGTCAGGAGTGTATTGAGCAGAGCATAGAAATATAAGAACTTCCTACATTTTTCCCATTTGTTTTGTAGCCATTCTGGGCTTTTTCTAGAGAAAAAAAACACAGCAAAATCTTTGAGACCACCAAAAATTACACTGAAAAGGGGTCGTCTTCTCTGAGCACACAGCTTACACTTTGTAGCACAGGGAGAGTGTGACCTGTTCACTAACTGTCAGACTATAAGTTTCACTATCTATTGCTTTGTTTTTCCACTTAAACATAATAGAACCCTTGTACAATTACCAGATATAAGCTATAGAGACAAAGGTTTAACGCAATTATTATTATTTCACTTTACTTACTTTTATAACTTTTCCTAGAAGTGTAAGGATTTCTTCCTGACTCGTAACTCCTGTACACAATGTGAAAGTGTATCAGTGTTTACGCCCCCACAGGTCACATCCGTCTCCTCCCTTCTTCTAATGATGTCTGTTCTTCATCCTTCCTTCATAGTATTTTCTAGGAGCTCTGTAATACATAACCCAGACAAGATGGAGAATCACATAGATGATAACTCACAAATGTTTCCCGAAAGAGGTTTTATAGTTTAGTGTAAATAGTAAACCAAATCATTCTACAAGATCTAAAAAAAGTGTTTTAATGTACTTAAGTGTTCTCTGTTTGTGTCATTGCTAGTGTTTGGTTATACTCATAGGTTAAATGCCTATACACACTGCCTCTGTTATGGAAAGTTTGATACAACTCTATCTAATCTAGACAATCCTATCAGATGAAAACAGAGTTCTCGCCTGTCCTGAAAGAAAATGCATATTCTACAAAACAGTGTGCAAAAGTAACAGCATGTGCGAACAATGATATAACTTGCAAACATATGCAAATATACTGATACAAAATAACCTTATCTTCATTGTTTTATTAACCTTTTCCATATACACTCACCGGCCACTTTATTAGGTACACCTGTCCAACTGCTCGTTAACACTTAATTTCTAATCAGCCAATCACATGGCGGCAACTCAGTGCATTTAGGCATGTAGACATGGTCAAGACAATCTCCTGCAGTTCAAACCGAGCATCAGTATGGGGAAGAAAGGTGATTTGAGTGCCTTTGAACGTGGCATGGTTGTTGGTGCCAGAAGGGCTGGTCTGAGTATTTCAGAAACTGCTGATCTACTGGGATTTTCACGCACAACCATCTCTAGGGTTTACAGAGAATGGTCCGAAAAAGAAAAAACATCCAGTGAGCGGCAGTTCTGTGGGCGGAAATGCGTTGTTGATGCCAGAGGTCAGAGGAGAATGGCCAGACTGGTTCGAGCTGATAGAAAGGCAACAGTGACTCAAATAGCCACCCGTTACAACCAAGGTAGCCAGAAGAGCATCTCTGAACGCACAGTACGTCGAACTTTGAGGTAGATGGGCTACAGCAGCAGAAGACCACACCGGGTGCCACTCCTTTCAGCTAAGAACAGGAAACTGAGGCTACAATTTGCACAAGCTCATCGAAATTGGACAATTGAAGATTGGAAAAACGTTGCCTGGTCTGATGAGTCTCGATTTCTGCTGTGACATTCGGATGGTAGGGTCAGAATTTGGCGTCAACAACATGAAAGCATGGATCCATCCTGCCTTGTATCAACGGTTCAGGCTGGTGGTGGTGGTGTCATGGTGTGGGGAATATTTTCTTGGCACTCTTTGGGCCCCTTGGTACCAATTGAGCATCGTTGCAACGCCAAAGCCTACCTGAGTATTGTTGCTGACCATGTCCATCCCTTTATGACCACAATGTACCCAACATCTGATGGCTACTTTCAGCAGGATAATGCGCCATGTCATAAAGCTGGAATCATCTCAGACTGGTTTCTTGAACATGACAATGAGTTCACTGTACTCCAATGGCCTCCACAGTCACCAGATCTCAATCCAATAGAGCATCTTTGGGATGTGGTGGAACGGGAGATTCGCATCATGGATGTGCAGCCGACAAATCTGCGGCAACTGTGTGATGCCATCATGTCAATATGGACCAAAATCTCTGAGGAATGCTTCCAGCACCTTGTTGAATCTATGCCACGAAGAATTGAGGCAGTTCTGAAGGCAAAAGGGGGTCCAACCCGTTACTAGCATGGTGTACCTAACAAAGTGGCCGGTGAGTGTATTTATTAGTGTAATGTCCCAATACTGCTCGTCCTGTTCCCTTTAATAGTGCTGGCAGACCGAGATGGTATGGACATTTACGTACAAAGTAAAGAGGCATATCTCCTATTTCCATATTATGTATATACTCGAGTATAAGCCGATTTTTTTCAGCCCAGTTTTTGTGCTGAAAAAGCCCCCCTCGGCTTATATATATAAAATTTTTTTTTTTTCTTTTAGGGGGGGGGGGGGGGGGGTGTGTCTATGACAAGCCACAATATCAATGTATAGAATCTCCCATAAAATAGTGCAAATATAAAACAAAAGTAAAAAAAAAGATAAACAAAATAAAAGTTCTAAATCCCTCCTTTCCCTAGAATATATGCAAAGGTAGAGAATGACTGTGAAACACATACACATTAGGTATCCCTGTGTCTGACAGTGCCCGATCTACTGAATATAGGGGATCTGCAGTGCTCCTGTTCTGTCAGGAGAGGGTTAATAGGAGCAACGCAGATACCCTATATTCAGCCAGGCTGAATTCCAAGTGGGGGAGGGGGGGGGGGGGGGGGAGAAAAAACCCCAGTCCTCAAGCTCAGGGAAGGGGCGGACAGACAACCAAAACACCCCCTCCCCTTTCCCAGAAACTACTGCACCCAAAAACTACAACCATTTTAATTTTTAAAATTTTCCAGTAGCTGCTGCATTTCCCCCCTTCCGCCCCCCCCCCCCCCCCCCCCCGGCTTATACTCGAGTCAATAAGTTTTCCCAGTTTTTTTGTGGTAAAAATTAGGGGTCTCAGCTTATATTCGGGTCGGCTTATACTCGAGTATATACGGTATATATCCTTACTAATATTATAAATTATGGGGATAACGTCCATCCTTAGGGAGAGACCACCTTCTCAGGTGTATGGAGACTTATACAGCCACAGTTGCTCCACTGCAAGGGAACATGGGAGGAATATGCAAATCTGTCTCCCAAGATGTAAACAGGGAGACAGTGCCTCTGTTATGCTGCCCTCTATGGGAAGCACCCTGAACATCATGCCAGACTTTCCCAGAAGTCTTTACTGCATAATGCGGGGTTATAACCAAATCAATTTCTCAGCTACGGACGGCCGTTTCTGTCTCGTTGGACTTCATCAGCGCAGCCTAGAGAGAATTGATTTGGTAGAAGCGAGAGGCTGAGAGACCAGATTATGGAGATAACGTCCATCCTTAGGGAGAGACCACCTTTTCAGGTGTGTGGAGATATGCTCACGCATATGTGTATCTGCTATACTGAGCATATTCCAGCCTATAAGTGAAGTGCAGTGTAAATGTCCTCAAACAATGTAAGATAAAAGAAAATGTCACAATGTAATATCAGAGCAAATACAATCGATTTGCAGTAACCCTAGCTGTGATAAATGGGCGGACATACTGGTCAACCTGTGCAGCTGCACATGGGCCTAGTAGGTCAGGGAACCCCATCATAAAGTCTCTTAGAAATGGGATAACTGCATGATATTCAATAGATATAGGTATGGCCTGCTTAGGTAACTTCATTTGCCTGACTTCAGATTCCCTGTGCAGTCAGTTTGGTTGGTGGCAAGGACTATGAATCTGTTTATGGCAGGCTCTCAGGCAGCCTTGCATTCATTTATGCCCTACAACGTTCCATCCTTTGTCTTACCTCTTTGGTACCCAGCAGGATAATTTGATGGAAAATGTATACATTAAATGTATAAACCCGTTTAAGATCCAGTTAACATCCGCTTGGGGACCCCGAATGGAAACCTATCCGCATAAAAAAGCAGATACCAAAGGAAACCCACAGACCCCATAGACTATAATGGGGTCCATGTGGTTTCTGCCCAAAAAATGCTGAGAGAAAAGCTCTGCTTGCAGGACTTTTCTCTCTGCATATTTTATGTGGACAGGAGAACGCAATGGCCTGAAGGCAGATGTGAAGCGGGCCTGATCCCAGGTGGAGAATCCACACAAGGGTTTAGTTGCTATTGATTTTTCTCCAGAACACCAAACACATTTTATTGCATTTTATTAAATAATTCAAGGTTCACAAAGACAATAAAAAAATTACATTATTTTGCTTCTCAGTGACATTCACCACAGATCCAGAGGATCATCTAAGACATTTTGGTATTATTGCATGTAAATATTGTGTTGTAAATGTAGTATATACTGATCATGGGTTTCCAGTGCTTTGCTGGCTTGATGCAGTTGTAAGGACTTGACCCACAATTTCTGCATATTCCCACTAATGACACTTACTTCTTATTCATAAGATAGGAAATCCGTGTCCTATTTTCGTTATCAATGGTGATCATGAGAATGGGAATCGTAACTGCCCCATGTGATTGGAGGAATGGTGTATGCGCTTGACTTCTTGATTTCAGTATGACTTTTGAAACAGTAATTTTAGTCAGTTCCATAAGGGGACGCTCACACTAGCGCCACTGTCCACCATTTGTGAGTCCGTTGAAAAGCCAGGCAAAACTGCTTAGGGACGACTTGCTGGCGGTCAGTTTAAAAATCCATTCATTTCAATAGGCTTTTTAAAGCAAACCGCCGGTGTCCGTATGCAGCCTATCCGCCATGAAAAAGTTTATTTGGTACGGCCATAAAGTCTTGCATGTCCAACTTTATGCCCGTGCACAATAAAACAGCAAGCCGTCCATATGCAGTTTTACTTGACTTTTTGACAGACTCACAAAGGGTGGACAGCGGCACTAGTGTGAAAGCCCCATAAGAGTTAATAGAGCAGAGGTCTGGCATATGAGCACCACCACTCAATTCACATGGGGCACTCAGAGACCCCCACCTGATAAGGTCAGCTCACCATTTTACTTCCTAGGTCTTCTATATACCTGCAACAGATGGTATCCTGCAACAATAAGGCTTTGCTCACATCTGCGTTAGAAGCATTGTTTATGTAGCACCATTCTTCTATCAGCAGAACCAGGCAAAGCTTATTATAAGTCTATAGAGTCTGCTGAACGCCATTGGCGTCTTGTCTGCTCTGTCAGCTATTAAAGGGGCTCTATCATTGGGAAAAGTCATTTTTAGCTAAGCACACTCTTGCATAGGCTTTAGAGAGGCTATTCCACACCTACCTTTTGTATGTAAATAGCCTCAGTGGTTTTTGAATGAGCCCGTTCATATGTTAATTACCCTCTTGGTGCACCCCGGAAGTCTGATCGTGCACCCCCTCTGCTATTCTTTCCTATGTATGTATACAGCACAGGCTGCTGCTGCTGCTGATGACTTCCTGTTTGCACAGACACATAGGAGTGCTGCTGGAAACTTCCTGTGCTGGCTAGAAGCTCATTAGCATATGAATAAAAACAGTTTATTCAAAAACCACTGAAGCAATTTACATACAAAAGGTAGGTGTGGAATAGCATTTCCAAAGGCTATGCATATATGTGCTTAGTTAAAAATGACTTTTCCCAATGATAAAGCCCCTTTAATATGGCTAAAGGCAGGCATTTCATCCGGACATCTAGTAATCCCCTTCTGTACTGATAGGGGGCATCATTTGGAAACAAACATCTAGCCACAGTGCTCTCTACAGAAGGGTGTCTCTGGTTTGGCTAGTATGACCCAGCTCACATACAGTCCTATGAAAAAGTTTGGGCACCCCTATTGATCTTAATCATTTTTAGTTCTAAATATTTTGGTGTTTGCAACAGCCATTTCAGTTTGATATATCTAATAACTGATGGACACAGTAATATTTCAGGATTGAAATGAGGTTTATTGTACTAACAGAAAATGTGCAATATGCATTAAACCAAAATTTGACCAGTGCAAAAGTATGGGCACCTCAACAGAAAAGTGACAATAATATTTAGTAGATCCTCCTTTTGCAAAGATAACAGCCTCTAGTCGCTTCCTGTAGCTTTTAATCAGTTCCTGGATCCTGGATAAAGGTATTTTGGACAAACAATTCAAGTTCAGTTAAGTTAGATGGTCGCCGAGCATGGACAGCCTGCTTCAAATCATCCCCCAGATGTTCAATGATATTCAGGTCTGGGGACTGGGATGGCCATTCCAAAACATTGTAATTGTTCCTCTGCATGAATGCCTGAGTCGATTTGGAGCGGTGTTTTGGATCATTGTCTTCCTGAAATATCCATCCCCGGCGTAACTTCAACTTCATCACTTATTCTTGAACATTATTCTCAAGAATCTGCTGATACTGAGTGGAATCCATGCGACCCTCAACTTTACCAAGATTCCCGATGCCGGCATTGGCCACACAGCCCCAAAGCATGATGGAACTTCCACCAAATTTTACAGTGGGTAGCAAGTGTTTTTCTTGGAATGCTGGTTGCAGAAACAGCTTCTTTCTCATCAATCTCCCATACTGCTTCTCCTTGTGCAAAGTGCGCTGTATTGTTGACCGATGCACAGTGACACCATCTGCAGCAAGATGATGCTGCAGCTCTTTGGAGGTGGTCTGTGGATTGTCCTTGACTGTTCTCACCATTCTTCTTCTCTGCCTTTCTGATATTTTTCTTGGCCTGCCACTTCTGGGCTTAACAAGAACTGTCCCTGTGCTCTTCCATTTCCTTACTATGTTCCTCACAGTGGAAACTGACAGGTTAAATCTCTGAGACAACTTTTTGTATGCTTCCCCTGAACAACTATGTTGAAAAATCTTTGTTTTCAGATCATTTGAGAGCAGGCTGTCCATGCTCGGCGACCATCAAACTTAACTGAACTTGAATTGTTTTGTAAAGAGGAATGGTCCAAAATACCTTCATCCAGGATCCAGGAACTGATTAAAAGCTACAGGAAGTGACTAGAGGCAAAAGGAGGATCTACTAAATATTAATGCCACTTTTCTGTTGAGGTGCCCATACTTTTGCACCGGTCAAATTTTGGTTTAATGCATATTGCACATTTTCTGTTAGTACAATAAACCTCATTTCAATCCTGAAATATTACTGTGTCCATCAGTTATTAGATATATCAAACTGAAATAGCTGCTGCAAACACCAAAATATTTAGAACGAAAAATGATTAAAATTAATAGGGGTGCCCAAACTTTTTCATAGGACTGTATAGTATGGCTCAAACAATGAAAGAATCACAGATTGCATAAAAAATGCAGGTACAAGACTTTATTTGTATGTCACCACATTGCTGGAAAGTGAAAAAATACTGCTCCTTAAAAATCTTTATGATATTTTATGAAAATATATAAAACTAAAAAACTCATGATCTGTTTTCAGCAATGAATGGGTTAATGTCATAAACCTGAGTAGTTTTTGCTCATAATTCTGCATTTGCCGCTGGCGGGCGAAATACATGGTTACCCCCAGCTTCAACGCTGCCATGTTACTTGATCACTGGGAGTTTTAGCTATTGAACCAATAAAGAACAAATGGCAGCAGATCTGTCCTTACTGGATATCATCGCTTATATATTATATAGTATAATGTAATCTGATGCCAGTGGTGTACACATTATTGTCATTATTTGTTAACCAAGTTTAATTTTTGGAAGAATGTTATAAAATGTGAAAAAATTTTCTGCTCCTTTTACCTAAAACAAAATAGTTTTTATATATACTATTGCATATAAACATATTAAAATTAGACTTTATAATAGTTCTTCTGATCACATAGGATACACATTTATATAGTTTTTCAACAAAAATGAAATTTTATATCCAGCATGGTTTATTTTCTGGACCCGTAGTCCATGTGTAAATTAAGCAGTAGTTTAGTACAGTAGAGGGCTGTAAACTGCTGGTGTTATCTCTAGCTAGGCTCCCTGCTGAGACTGAGCAAATGTACGGGAAGTCGGTGATGGCGGGGGCTGGCAGGGGAGCAAGCTTACTTTATTATGATCACTACAAAGGGTTAAATTTTGTTGATAAACGTGAAAAAAAGTCCTAAAAGCTTCCCTTATCACAGTGTAACTCCAGGACAGCAACTACAGCGTGGAGATGTCAGAACTTATCACTCCTACGAGATCAGTTGTAAATCACAGATCTTTGATTTTAATGAATGTGACTGCAGCGAGGAGCATCCGATACAGCAACGTAAATAGCCAGATTCGCAACGTGTAGGGGTTAATAGGGGAAGAAGAATGCAGAGGAAAATCCTTCAGAAGAAAATGCAATCCGTTTTCACAGTTTTTTTTCCACAGCTGCGTTTCGCTATTTGGGGTCATCACCTAAGACATATTTTTATTTTGGCACTTTTCCTCTTGAAAAAAACACCATGCGGCTTTATAGTTGTATAAAAAAACATATCAAGCAAAGTGTTTTTGGTAGAAAAAAATATTAGACGCAGCCAGATGGCGCGAAAACACCTAAAATCCCCACTTTGTCCGTAATGCATTTCATAACACGCTATACAATTTAAGGTCATATCTAGCTACATAAAATAAATGGCACAAAAATTCTGCTAAAAACACCCGCTGTGTCCTTAACCCTAGGTTGAATTCATCAGTAGCAGATTTGCTGAGGAAATCTCTGCGAGTGGTCCATTCATTTAGATAGAGGTTACAGTAATCCACGTGTCTGATGCTGAAAAAAACCCTATTCAAAGAGATAGAACTGATTCGTAATAGCAGAAATTTCAGCAGCAAATCTGCCATGTGTGAATATCTTTCTAAATTTACTGACACTGTAAAAATCTTAAATTACTTACTAAGGGGGTGTTCACACTACCGTCAGTGTCCGACAGGTAATGTCCGCACCTAGTGTCCGTTCAAAATCTCGCACGGACATTAGGAGCAGACACTAGCTGTGTCCGTGACACTTGTCATTCATTTAAATGGCGATTGGGTGCGTTCTTTTGCACTCCATGCCCTTCCTTCACTGTCCGCTTGTAAAGATTTCTGACTTTTCAAGCGGACAGAAAAAACCTACATGTCGGGTTTTTCTGTCCGCTTGAAAAGTCGGACATCTTTACATGTGGACAGTGAAGGAAGGGCAAGGAGTGCAAAAGAACGCACCCAATCGCCATTTAAATAAATGACAAGTGTCACGGACACAGCTAGTGTCCGCTCCTAATGTCCGTGAGAGATTTTGAACGGACACTAGGAGCGGACACTACCTGTCGGACACCGACGGTAGTGTGAACGCCCCCTAACATGTATAGCATTTTTCACAGGAATAGACTAATCTTAAAATGGCCATACACATTAGATTTTGGACTGCCATCGCTCGTCTGAGATAAATTGTGGTTGGTTGGTCGTACGACCAACTGACACAAAAACATGAACAACCACAAACCTTACAATGAGCGTTCCATAACCCCAGACACTTGGAAAATTTGTAGATGAAAGTCGTTCAATACTAATGAAATGCTGAAAACAGCAAATAACGGAGACTGTGTGGGTGTATTACATTAGGTTCACAGCAGCGTTCGGGTCTACATGGGAACCCAAAAGACAGAGAGCCTTTCCACTTATAAAGCGGTTACCTGGAAACCATAACAGGGACTTATGGTCGGGGATTATAATGGGGTCTGCCGGGTTTACCCACTTGTTTGAATCTGGAACAGGTAGAGAGAAAAGTCCTACGGAGACTCCAATGCAGATGTGAACCTAGCCTTAGAAGTACAAACACATGCCACAGGTCTGTCTGTCTAGGCCACACACATCAGATCACAGCAGACAGGCGGCAGAAAAGATCTAACACAACATACTGAGGTTCTGTCCAACTTTAGTTGATGGTTGTCGGTCTAGGACAGACCGTCCGTCATAGTTTATGTACAACCAACCAGCAGCAGATGGACTAAAATCTGCCACTTCAGCAGTCTAATATCTAATGTATATGGCCAGCTTTCAGCAATATGACCAGGAACAATCAAATGCTAAGAGACGGGGCAACACGGTGGCTCAGTGGTTAGCATTATAGCCTTGCAGCGCTGGAGTTCTTGGTTCGAATCCCACCAGGAACATGTGCAAGGAGTTTGTATGATCTTCCCGTGTTTGCGTGGATTTCCTCCCATTCTACAAAGACATACTGATAGGAAGAAAAAAATTTTTTTAAAATGTGATCCCTATATGGGGCTCACAATCTACATAAAAAAAAGCTAAGAGATGAGCATTAATAAAACACCCTCAGGTCTGCTGGGATTCCAGATTATCAGATATGTCACACCATTGGATAAGCACGCACACTTGTCTGGATAAATTTTTTTCTTGTAAACTCCTGAAGATCATTGTGAAATTTCTGGTACTGTATAAAATGCTGGTGATAGAATAAATGTTGTCCTTTGATTCTCACATTAATATTGAATAGTGGATACAAGTCAGATGATAACAGGTAACTTGTCTTCTCCTTTTTTTGGTGAATCCAGTGTTGAATGTCGAGGACACCTGGACCAGGCCGGATGACAAGGCCGTTACTGCACTGTATTCTTCATCCTGATAAAATCCAGAACGAGTTGGCTCAGACCTTATTTTGTTTGCGGACCAGGTGGTGTGAATGGAGTGGGAGGTTTAGGGAACACAAGCTTTTTTCGGAAAGTATAAGATGGCTGTGGCATTTGCTTCAAATTGGTCTTGCCATTCTTCAAGTATTCCTTCTCACTAACATCTTTGTTAACTTTAGTCAGAATGGATAAAATATCTTCTCCTCTGTAAAGCAAAATGCCAAAATTATTCACTGGTCACAATAAAACAATGATGTCAGTAGATACCATGTAGATCTGCCTGATATAGACACTAGAAAACTAAGTTTACTAAATGTACTTTAAAAATTAACAACACCCAATTAAATACAATAATGGAGGATATATTAGGCAAGCTCATCTCCTGACCTTGGTCTATAGTCTCTCACTCTGCCAAATTAGTATCCCTGCGCTATGCTGACGAGGTGCAAAAGACCGAAACAGCGCTGTCCATAGCTGGGAATCTGTTACTTTTGGAATAGAAATACTAATTTGGCAATAAACCCCGCATCATGTCAGTAGGCTTATTAACTGAGTCATGCATGATGTCAAGGGGGCTGTCCCTAGAGGGCAGCATACAGAGGCACTGTTCTCCTAATTACATCCTGGAGAATAGATTTGCATATTTTTAACAGTATGTTAGCATATTATTTCTCAACACATCTTGTACGCACAGATACATTCTTGTTTCCATAAATTGACTTACTTTGGAACCATTTTCGTCAAATTTTCACACAGAGCTTGGATGTACCATGTCCCTTTTTGGGTATCACGAAATGAGTAGTAGCCATCCACTGTTGACATTCCAACCAAAACATCTGCATCATCAGGTATGGTTATTGCAACTTTCCTCTCTTCGACAGAAGAAACTGCATCTTGTTCAATAGTGTGTGCACCCTGAGAAATTGTTCCTTGACACGCCTGTATGAAGAACAGCTTAGGTTTTCCAGCCAATGTTGTGCAGTTTTTCGGTGAGAAATATGCTATTATTTCACTTATCGGTATAATTTCACTGTCGGTCCCCAAGACTGCTCGTGATTTTCCATGGGACAAAATACAGCAAACAAAGCAGTCTCTCTCTGTATGATCCTTTTTACTGAACTCAGTTAAGCAATCCTGGATTTCTTGTGTGGACAGCTCGTTGCGAATCTCCACATCCATGCCCAGCCATGTGAATACATTAGTCAGAAACTCTGCGACATAGCAAATGTTAACAAAATAAATAAACATGACACAATATATGGCAAAGAAAATGTAACAAAATCAACCATCTTTTCTGTTCTGATGTTTCTTTTGATGGTGACTTCTCAGAACTTTCATCTACTGAAGGAAATTTAAGGGGAATTCTTCAAGGATTTTTCAGGCAATATTTTATTTTTTAAAAAAGGTCTGTTAGTGCTATTAATGGGTTAGTAAATGCACACATATACCTTTAGCAGTGTTTTGAGTGATTTCTGGGTGTCTCTGGGAGCGCCTGGTATCATCTGCATTTGTTTAAATGGTTCAGCTTCCTGCTATGTAACTTCCACGCTAGCTACCTCTCACCCCACTCCCCCCCTCCTTCCCTCCCATACTCCCTCTCCTTGTCTTTCTAGCTATCCTGCTCACAACTACTAGCCCTTTCCAACCTACATAGCTCAACCTCCGACCCCATTATATACTTACCCCTCTTCCTTCCAGTCTTCCTCCTGCGGGACACCCATCCTTCTTTTCTGACTGCTTTAGACCCAGTGCTGCTCTCTAGTTGATGATCCTCTACTGCGCAGGTCTTTGATGCTGCTCCCATGCCTGTGCAGTAGAGGTGGATTATCGGCAACACAGAGCAACACAGGGTCTATAGTGCAGGCAGACATGACAAGAGCAGGAGCCATCCCACAGGAAGAAGATAGGCAAGTAGGATGGGAGGGGGAAGGGAGGGAGGAATAGTAGTGACGTTCCGTCTGCACCATGGCTGCCGGGTGCCTGCACTTGGGTCTCACTACTGATTTGTGGCCACATACTGCTGAAGCAATGGAGAGAAAATCTATTTTATGGATACATTAAATATTTATTCCCCAATTCTCTTCTGGAATTGTTGCATCAAGTCATCCTTTTAGCATTCCTGGAAAATTAGACTACATTTTAATGCATTAAAGACTGATTTCCATAGCCAGAACAAGATTATCTCTGCACTGCTTCATTGGTTTGTAGCCACACGTTTCTGTTCCTATTACAGACCACTATATGGCACTCTTATTGTGAGGCATTTTGGGCCGGATAGACTTAGTTTAAAGTATTTTAATGCAAATATACATCTCAGGCTGGGTTCACATCAGCATCATGCCTGTATGTATTTGCCCTATATGTGCAGTGCAGTGTTCCTGGATCTTCTATAATCTGTTCACTTAGACTCTTCTCAGCCTTTTCTTGACTATTGTACAGTTACTCCTGTCAGACTTACTTGTACACAAACCAGTAATAGTTATAATGGATAGGGGAGGCAGAATACTACTTATTGTACACCCCCCACCTCAGAGACAAATATAAAATGTGCTGCAGCCATAATGGGGATATAAGCAGCAGAAAAACTGTTAGTATACCATGTATGAAGGCTTATATTGTCAGAGAAAAAACTGTTCAGTAAGACCCTGGAGATAGTTTTCCTTTTTGTTATGTATACTATATATTAATTAACAAGCATGACATTAGTAAATTATGCTATATCACAAAATTAAAAGTAGTAATAGAAACCCCTCTTATAGAAAACTATAGGATGAAATGGCAAATAAAACTGACAGCTACAAAACAGAAGGGGACCAGTTATAGATTCTCTAATACTTAGATAAAGCAATACATCCAGTCAAAATAGTCCTTACCTGCATCTTTTTCGGTCCCTACTCTTGCATCACTCTTCATGAATTCCTTATTATTTATAATCAAGCAGTAGCCTCTGTATTTGCGATTCATTGAATACATCTGTAGGACACCAAGAATGAAAGAGGATTATTTTATATTTTACAATCCTTCATAAACTGGTCATTAAGATGGCTGCTCTGTGAAATCTCTATATGAACTATGGCGCGGATTTGTAAAGACTGGCACTATTAATAGAATTAGAAAAGGTGCAATTTTTTTTTTTTTTTGCGAAATGCAGAAAACTGGCATAACAAGGCATAATAAATCTGCCCCATTGTGCTTATGTAGAAATTATATCTGTGTAAAAAATTACCCTATTTCAATATAGAATGAAAATAATTAATGTTATATGGTAGATACATTGTTTTAATAAAATGTGTAACTATATACTGTTCTCTCCAACTCTGTCTCACTTATATTTACTGTATACAAGATCCTTCTAAGGGCTTATGGTAAGAATGACTTTGCGTGTGCCAAGTACATGCTCATTGACTCTTTTTCGGGTTGTGACCTATGTAATTCAGTAATAATTGTATTTAAAGGGATTCTACCATTAAAACTTTTTTGTTTGTGGATAAGACGTCGGAATAGCCTTTAGAAAGGCTATTTGTCTCTTACCTTTAGACGTTGTCTCCGCCGCACCGTTCCTCAGAAATACTGGTTTTTACCGGTATGCAAATGAGTTCTCCCGCAGCGATGGTGGCGGGCCCCAGCGCTCAAACAGCGATGAGAGTGTCCCCACCGCTGCCAGAGAAGTGTATCTATCAATACTGTGCAAGCGGCCATTTTCCCGTGACCTGTGCACCTGCGCAGTCTGCTCTGCTTTGCTAGAAGTTACGAGCCTGCACCGGAAGAAGACATTGAAGATGATGTGGTGGACGAAGAAGGAGGCGATGTTTGGAGACACTTCTTTGGCAGCAGTGGGGACACCTTCATCGCTGTTTGAGCGCTGGGGACCACCCCCATCGCTGCAAGATAATTAATTTGCATACCGGTAAAAAACAGTATTTCTAAGGAACGGTGCGGCGGAGACCATGTCTAAAGGTAAGAGACAAATAGCCTTTCTAAAGGCTATTCCGAAGTCTTATCCACAAAAAAAAATATTTCAATGGTAGAATCCCTTTAAAATAATGACATTAACTGTATATAAATAATTATATGAATAATCTAAAAGAGTTCTCAGTTCCACAATATTAATGTTAGACTAACCTCTGGCTGTTCAGTAAGACTTAGCTCAGCCATGCTGTTTTCAGTATTTTCATCCATAAGATCTGCAAAATAAATAAATGAATGGTAAAGCTCAAACTAAGTCTAAGAATCTAAGTTAGATGTTTGTCATTGAAGTGTTTTTCCTATGACTGACATCACCAGTTCACATTTGCGGTGTCTGTCCATTCAAAGTCTATGGGATTGACAGAAACCGGAGAGTGCGGCACTTGGTTGTTTCCATTGGCTCCATGGACTTTAAATAGAACAACAGGGTAAATGCTCTGTAGTATAGTATAGGGGTGCTTGGGAATGCTCTTCTAGTGATCTGAAAGTCCCCGAAATGCAGCCACAAGTGATCTGACATTTTTAACCTATTTTGCCTAAAGTGTCAAAACTGAAAATGAAAAAACGTGATCTTATTTGCTCTTAACAAACTCAGCTTTAAAGGGGTCTTAAAGTTCTACAATTTTCTAATATACTTTCGGTATCAATTCCTCATGGTTTTCTAGATCTCTGCTCTCTTGTCATTCATTGCTTAATTCCATTTGCTAAAAATTAGTCCATGGTCGTGTGATATACGGTTCATGGTCATGTGATATACGGTTCATAGTCATGTGATATATGTTCCATGGTCATGTGATATACGGTTCATGGTCATGTGATATACGGTTCATGGTCATGTGATATATGTTCCATGGTCATGTGATATACGGTTCATGGTGATGTGTTGAACACACAGGTGCACAGCTAGTTACATGACAGGTGTCTGATTACTGTGCTGTGACTGTAACGAGCGGCACCTGTGTGTCCATCACATGACCATGGACCGTATATCACATTTTTTAAACGGTAGTCTTCAAACTATTCAAAATTGTATATAGGAACTTTATTAACCCTTTAGGTGTTCCACAGGAATTAATTCAAAATGAAGGTGAAATTTCCAAAAGTCACTTTTTTATGCACATTTTCCATTTCAAACCACATTTTTCCGTAACAATGAAGGGGTTAACAGCAAAACATACCATAATATTTATTTCTGTGATTCTGCAGTTTGTAGAAATATCCCATATGTGGCCCTACTATGCAACATGACTCAATACGTGTCCTCAGAAATCAAAGAGCACCTTTAGGGATTTCGGGCAGCAATTTCATTAGGATGGTTTTTAGATACCATGTTGCATTTACAGAGCCCTAGAAGTACCACAATAGTGGGAAACCTCCAAAAGTGACCCCATTTTGGAAACTGCAGCCCTCAAAGAATTTATCAGGGGGTGTAGTGAGGAGGACATTGGGAGCACCAAATTCCCTATTATGTCCCAGTAGCTCCTATGATTGGGGGGGGGGGTCACTTTGGGGGTCTCTTCTATTGTTTTTTCTCTTGTAAGCTGCAAAACTGGTCTGTACCCTGATATACGCTCGCACTGCTTATATATTCCCCTTCTGACACATTTGGCGATTTTGGGTTTTTTTTGTCTTCACATTATTCAAGCTATATTTTTTTTATTTTGTGTTGATGTGGCCATATGAGTGCTTTTATTTTTCTGGGATATGATGCATTTTGTAATGACACCATTTTTGGGTGCCTATAGCTTATTGGCTATTTTTTATTAACTCTTTTTTTGCTGGAGAAAAAGAAATCAATCAATTCTGGCATTGCATTTTACTTTTGAAATGTTTTTCCACATGGTGTACAGCATAAGTATCATGTGAACTGTATTCTGCGGGTCGGTACGGTTACGGCGATACCTCATTTATAGGTTTTTTTATGCATTAGTAATTTTGCCGAACAAAAACCCATTTGGGGACATAAATCAATGTTTTTTGCATCGCCATCTTCTGAGATGCGTAACATTTTTCTTTTTCGATTGACAAGTTGGTTGAGGGCTTATTTTTTGCGAGACAACCTGTGCTTTTCATTGGTACTATTTTGGTGTACATACGACTTTTTGATCACTTTTTATAGCATATTTTTTAAGGTGAGATGGCAAAAAAAACATTATTTCCGGCGTTTTTTTCCATTTTTTTCCCAACATTTACCATATAGGTGAAATAATGTTTTAGTTTTATGGTACAGGTTGTTACGGACGTGGCGATACCAAATATGCATTGTTTTTATAATTATTTAGGTGTTTTTTTTTAATAACTCATTTGCTATAGAAAAAGGGAATTTGGGGGCTTTATTAATTTATTTATTTATTTCACACACTTTATTTATTTATTTTTTACACTTTTTGCAGACGCAGAGACACACTTCCGGGCAGGACGGCACGACAGCAAGGATCCAGCAGGTAAGCAGGGGTCCTAGCAGCCCGGGGTCACTAACCAGACCCTGGGCTACATAAAATTCATCAGGGCACCCTCCGATCTCGCCGCGGGGGGTGCCCGGGGGGGGTGATGTGACCGAAAACACTCCCGATGTCGCGGACATGCGTCCGCGGCATCAGGAGGGTTAATACCGCCGATCGGAGCGGAGCTCCGACCGGCAATTCACTGGGGCAGCTCGTCCAGGCCAGGGGTGAACCTAGGGTTTGTGCCGCCTGAGGCAGACATCAGAAAGCAGCCCCCCCCCCCCCCCCGGGAGGAGGGGCGGGGCCAAGCGGAGGGGGCAGGGCGGAGCAGAGGGGGCGGTGTTAGCAGGCAGGGAGAGGACTGCTTCCCGTGCCGGGCTGCCGAGACGGTGATGCTAAGCCTGTCCTGGACTGGCTTAGGTCAGCAAAAATGCCGCCCTTCCCCGGGGCCCCTTAAGCGGTCACTTCAGGTCGCCTCATGGGTGGTGCGGCGCTGGTCCAGGCCCTCGGCTGTGTAATGCAGCCGAGTGCTGGGTGTAATGGCGCAGGCACAGCTTCTGTGCCGGCACCATTACTGGTCAGTAATAGTACTGACCTGAGCGCGAACGTACTACTTGCCAGGACGTACTATTACTGACCAGAGCGATAAGGGGTTAAATGGTTATATTTATTGGAAAACCCTTTGTTGCAGATTGCGTTAAGTTTTTTTTGAGCCAAAGCCAAGAATGGCCACAAAAGTAATGGGAAATATACAGGAAGCTCTTATACTTCTACCTTCTGCTCAATCCACTCCGGGCTTTGGCTCAAAAAACCACAGCAAAATCTGCAACTAAAAAAAAGCTACGTTTCCGGATGAGGCCTCAGCCTTAATGTAATAATAATAATTAAAAAAAAAAAAAAATTATATATAATATATATATACACACACAACACACTGGATATAATATGTCTTACATATGGGCTATATATACTTTGTCTTTACAGTGAAAAAACAGCTATGTACAAGTAATGTATACAATTTGCATAGGAAATGCATTACCTTTTTCATTGGCTGTCTCAGATATATGTTGAACAATCTCTGCATCTAAAATAAATATACTGTAAGTAAAGACACCACAAATGCAACCAACTTAATAAATTAGATGCTTACACAACGATTGTGATACATTAGAAGTATATGCCTATATATATATATATATATATATATATATATATATATATATATATATATATATAAAACAACTTATTGAGGTACAACTTATTGAGGTATGCACTATGTTGTACCCATATCATTCCAATGAGCAAACGTAAAAAATTATTTGCATTTCTATAAAAAAAAAAGATTGTTTCTACACTGCTATATTGGTGTATAGGTACCAATGTATGTGTCTGCTCCTATTAAAGGCTCTGACATAACACTGCATTTTGGAACTGACAAATCCTTTTAAACAAGACTCACCTTCAGATGGAACTTCTTGAGCCTGCATCAAAAGAAAGACATATTAAGTGTCCATCTATAACCCGAGTTACAGTTACAAAACAATTGAGACAATTGGGAGTGTAAACTAGGTCTGTACCATGAATACGAAATAAATTGAGTATCTTCAAAAAAATAAAGAAAACTTAACATTTATTAACATGAATTAAAACCCAGCCCTAGGACTGATTAGACTGAAAATGAAAAGCGTATGAGTAACAGTCAGTGGGCAATGTCCGGTATATGGACACCATATAGATATGGCCATCTCCCTATTAGACAGATCCCAGAGATCCCTATGAATGGGAACAAAGGAAAACTCTTAAGGGTTAAATGGCAAAGTAAAAAGTACCAAAAATTCAGACACCCTAAGATAATAGGGATGTCTGAAGAAAGTGCTAGGCTGTAAGTGGGGATTAACAGAAATAACATGTATTTATTTATTATGCTTACTTATAAAGCGCCATCATATTCTGCAGTCCAGTGTCATTGTTGGACAGTGAGGAATAGATAATACATACTTGAACCAATAATTGGCTACAGCTACAAAGAGTTGGATTCAGTGGAGCAGCATCTTTATAAGGGTATATAACACTCAATGGGTTAGTGAACCTGACAGGTCCTTTTTACGCAGTCATCACATTACTGGTGCTGGCAGGATTAAAATAACAGGTAAGGCCAGGTTCACACCTGCGCCCCGACCTCCGCTTTCAGGTTTCCGTCTTGTGCCGACAGAAGACAGAAACCTGGCAGACAGTGTCCGGCCGTGAGCGCCCATGAGCGTTTTGTGCTCTCCGCAGTGAAATAGTTTTTATTTTAACTGGACACAGAGTCCTGCATGTCTGACTTTGTGTCCGGTTAAAAAAAAACAAACAGTTTTGCCACAAAGCGCACAAAACGCTCACAGGTGCTCACAGCCGGACACTTTCCAAACCTATTCAAATGAATGGGTATGAAAACTGCCTGCAGGTTTCCGTCTCCTGTCCAGCTTCTCAGGCAGGAAACAGAAACCTGCAAAATGGAGACCCCGGGTGCTGGTGTGAACCCACCCTAACACCTCTATTATACAGTATAGTCAAGGAAGGATAACATACGATCTGCCTCTGCAAAATGCAAAGTATGTACACTATAATCTTTTACATAAATCACTGAATGATCTCTAGATACCAAATCCACGTGGCTGCTGTAACTAATTAGAGTAGTAGCTCAGTCAAGATGGCTATTCCCATGATCACGTAGAACACCGGTCACGTAGAACAGAATATCAGATCTGCTGGCAGTATGTTAAAGACTAGGCGGGGCTGATCACTCTGATATATAGTTTTGTGGGAAATGGTTCAGTATAACTTGCATTTTATTCATTTATCCCTGTTCCATGTGGAGTTCAACTCTAATGAAAATCAGCCTTGGACTCCATTTTGGTTGTGTACATGGCTGGTATTAATATGGTTGAATTACATTTCCCTATTATACATTCAGAGGTTCAGAGAGAGGAGACTTTGTGGTGTATGATGAGCCAGGGACATAACTGAGGGGAAATGATGGCAACCAGGGTATTTAGATACAAAGCAACAGCAATGTATTGAACCCCTGCCCCATTTAAAGGATATTCTAGCCTGAAAGCCAGCTCTGGCTATGCATAATATGCCTGATGTATACTTGACGTTATTCATTGGAGGCTAAGAACTAGAGATGGGTGAACTATTATAGTGTAGGGACCCATCGAAAAGAGGTCACCTTGTCACTTGCAGGTAGGCTTATACAATTGGATGAAAAGTATAACCAAGAACTTAATTTTCATATACAGTAGGTAGTAGTAGTAACGCTCTTGGTGCCAGCAGAGCTGTTGCAACTTCTTATGTTTGCAGCCATGGTCCTGTGCACCTACATGTATAGTTCATACTGATAGGGTGCTGACCATTTCTGTGTGTTAGTTTAGACAGCTGTGATGCCGGAACTGTCAGACACTTTGGGGTGCATTTGGGGCAAGGGGAGTTGCCAAGATGCCCTGGATGCATCATACAGCTAAATTCCTATTAAGGTAAGTTTATGTTGTCAGAATAACAGCAATTTTGGAGGTGGCCAACTTCTTATAAAATGCATTCTGCTGATATATACTGTGAATTATATACAATACAATGAATGATCTTCTAAGAACCTATATGATATATGGTCTACCTCTATGGAAAGCGGAGTCTTATCATCATACTCATCTTCACACTGCAGCCTTGCTTCTTGTATTTCTTTGTCTAAAGGAAAAAAAAACATGTGAATAACTTCCACTGCAGGAATGACGCTGACAGCAAAGATAAGGAAAGACAGCGTATCAGCAATCAGGCCATGCCTGCAGATTTGTGGTATAACTCATGACTGATGTAAATTACAAGAAGTCTGGTGGAATGAGGCATCCTTGCCCTGGGTCACCTAGATTCCCGCCCCGCTCTGAGGGGACAGCCACAGACCATGCGGGCATCGACCGGGGGCATTAGCGCATGGTGTCTGCTGTATGAAACAGGAGACAACAGGCGGCTATGGCAGCCGCCATAGTTAAACACCCGGCATCTGCCGTACTAGTAAGGGGGATGTTGGGAAGGGGTTAAGAATAATGTTCCAGTGTGCACAGTATAATGTCTCACAGTGGCCCCCATACAGTACAATGTCATAAAGTGGGCACTCCACACAGTATAATCTCTCACAGTAGGCCCTCCATACAGTATAATGTTCCATAGTGAAACCCCCATATGCACTATAATGCCCTGCACACAGTATAATTTTGTATAGTAGGTCCTCTATACAGTATTATGTCTCATGGTAGGTCCTCCACATAGTATTAGGTCTCACAGTGGCCTCCATACAGAATAATCTCTCACAGTGGCCTCCATACAGTATAAATGTCAAATAGTAGGTCCTCCACACAGTATTGTGTCTCACAGTGGTCTCCATACAGTATAATGTCCTATAGTAGGTCCTCCACACACTATAATGCCCTATAGTGACCCCTCCCCACACTATAATGCCCTATAGTAGCCCCTCCACACAGTATAATGTCTCACAGTGGTCTCCACACAGTATAATGTCTCACATTTTACATATTTATTTAGTGTCCCATAGTGACCCTTCCCCCAGATTTTTGGGGTTTGCCACCCAAGAACCATTATTATACTCTGGAGTATCTTCAAACCCCAGAGAATAACGAGCAGAGGTGATTAAACATAATAAACAGTCTTACTCACCTGCACTGGGCTCCGGGACCGATCTTCCAGAGACGCCATGAATAACATCAGAGACCGCTGAGGCCCGTGATTCGATCTTAGTGGTCATTTTTCCGCCATGACACAATTTTATGGCAGCATGACCCACTGTTCAGACTGCAGATCCAGCAATAGTGCCAGATGGATTTTCGGCGCATTTGCTTTATAATACACACTGACTTTTCTCCTCCACTTTGGAAGGAAAAAAAAGTGCGTCTTATAAAGTGAAAAATAAGGTATGCTTCAGTATCCTTTATCAATAAAAAGAACACAGGTTATACACTGTCTTTAAACTATCTTCAAAGAGATACCAATGCCCACCTCTTATCCTTGAGTAATCCTTTATTTTCCTAAGAAGATCAGGTGACACTTTGGCCACTGCTTTTTCCAGCACGTCCAATTTGTCTTCAGATAACTGATCATTTTTTTCAAGGTAATATAAAACTTCAAGGAACGTCTGCAAAGATACAGTAAGTGTTTAGATAAAATTGTGGAATAAAAAGTAAAACCATTATGCAGAACCATTAACCTTGAAAAGTCAAACAATTAAAGGGATCCTATCATTCAATCACACTTTTTTCTCATTAACACCGAATAGCCTTAAGAAAGGCTATTCTCCTCCTACCTTTCGTTGTCTTCTCCGCGCCGCCATTCACTTGATATTCCGTTTTTTGTCGGTATGTAAATGAGTTCTCTCACAGCATTGGGGGCGGGCCGCAGCGCTCAAACAGCACTGGGGGCGTCCCCAATGCTGCCAGAGAACTCTCCAGCGCTGCCTCCATCTTCTTCTGGAACGAGGTCTTCACTGCGTCTTCTTCCGGCAGTGTCTTCTAACTTCTAGGCCTCGGGCAAGCCGACTGCGCATGGAGGCTCACTGTACTTCACACATTGATCTGGCATAATAAAGGTCATTGGACCGAAACGTCCCTGCTTAACATTGGACCAATTTTCATGTATATCTATATACTGTTCTTTCCATGACGCATCAACCTACACTCACCGGCCACTTTATTAGGTACACCATGCTAGTAACGGGTTGGACCCCCTTTTGCCTTCAGAACTGCCTCAATTCTTCGTGGCATAGATTCAACAAGGTGCTGGAAGCATTCCTCAGAGATTTTGGTCCATATTGACATGATGGCATCACACAGTTGCCGCAGATTTGTCGGCTGCACATCCATGATGCGAATCTCCCGTTCCACCACATCCCAAAGATGCTCTATTGGATTGAGATCTGGTGACTGTGGAGGCCATTGGAGTACAGTGAACTCATTGTCATGTTCAAGAAACCAGTCTGAGATGATTCCAGCTTTATGACATGGCGCATTATCCTGCTGAAAGTAGCCATCAGATGTTGGGTACATTGTGGTCATAAAGGGATGGACATGGTCAGCAACAATACTCAGGTAGGCTTTGGCGTTGCAACGATGCTCAATTGGTACCAAGGGGCCCAAAGAGTGCCAAGAAAATATTCCCCACACCATGACACCACCACCACCTGCCTGAACCGTTGATACAAGGCAGGATGGATCCATGCTTTCATGTTGTTGACGCCAAATTCTGACCCTACCATCCGAATGTCGCAGCAGAAATCGAGACTCATCAGACCAGGCAACGTTTTTCCAATCTTCAATTGTCCAATTTCGATGAGCTTGTGCAAATTATAGCCTCAGTTTCCTGTTCTTAGCTGAAAGGAGTGGCACCCGGTGTGGTCTTCTGCTGCTGTAGCCCATCTGCCTCAAAGTTGGACATACTGTGCGGCGTTCAGAGATGCTCTTCTGGCTACCTTGGTTGTAACGGGTGGCTATTTGAGTCACTGTTGCCTTTCTATCAGCTCGAACCAGTCTGGCCATTCTCCTCTGACCTTTGGCATCAACAACGCATTTCCGCCCACAGAACTGCCGCTCACTGGATGTTTTTTCTTTTTCGGACCATTCTCTGTAAACCCTAGAGATGGTTGTGCGTGAAAATCCCAGTAGATCAGCAGTTTCTGAAATACTCAGACCGACCCTTCTGGCACCAATAACCATGCCACGTTCAAAGGCACTCAAATCACCTTTCTTCCCCATACTGATGCTCGGTTTGAACTGCAGGAGATTGTCTTGACCATGTCTACATGCCTAAATGCACTGAGTTGCCGCCATGTGATTGGCTGATTAGAAATTAAGTGTTAACGAGCAGTTGGACAGGTGTACCTAATAAAGTGGCCGGTGAGTGTATGTTACCTTCACAATAAATGTATTTGTTTATTCATCACTGAATCAAGAGTGTGCAGCAGATAATTTCTTTTTTGGATACTGACAGGGTCGGAGGACCCATTTTTTGCTTGCACCTCAATCCGAAATATGAGTGTGCGGTTCCACTGCTTTCTTAGGGTGCATTCACACGATGTATTTTGGCTTGTAATCTGGCACGTCTACGCCGCTGGAGCTTTTGCGGGCCGTATACGCTCCCATTGATTTCAATGGCCGCAAAATAGCGCCGCGTATACGATCCCGGCTCCCAAAAGCTCCTGTGGCGTAGACGTGCCAGATTACGAGCCAAAATACATTGCGTGAATGCACTTTATTTGGAGCTGAATTTTCCACGCTGAAAAAAAGCGCCTCCCATTGGTTTCAATGGGTTCTGCTATCTGGAACGCTGGAAAAAATTTTTAGCAGCACCAATTGAAGTCAATGGGAGGCTTTTTTTCAGCGTGGAAAATTCAGCGCCAAATAAAGTGCCATTTTCCTCCATGTGAACGGACCCTAACTTGTATAGCCTTTTTTTTTTTTTTTTTGTAAAAATTAAAGGTAGATATTTTTCAGTCACAAGAAAAAAAAAACCTGGCAAAATAAGACTGTTAAACATAACAAATGATATTTAAGAGGTAACTAAACAAATTCTTGTAAAATTACCACCTTGTTCTCCTCGTACTTCTTTGGAATATTTAATATGAATAATATAGTTTTCAGGTCTTCGGAGGAAATGTTCTCATAAAGTTCAAACAGCATACGCCTGTAGTAGTAAAGCCAAGGAGACAGGATATTATTAGCGACATTTACTATGTGGTACATCTATAACAAGACAATAACATAATATAATAGTATCACCACATGGACGATATGGAAATTACCGTCAATATTTGTAGAATTCCTGAGCGGTAACGTTACACAGAGTACACACTAAGGATTGTCACTTGGCTATCCCCCAAAATATGTATCTATATTTCCACCATACTGCAGCATTGCAAATAGGAGTATGGAAATGCTGTCTGACAACTCCTGTGAGAGCAGCTTTTGTCACAATCATGGTGATCAGCGAACTTGCTCAGATATATAACCAAAAGCAATACAACTATAACCAAGAGCACATTTAAAGGGGCTCTATCAGCAAAATCATGAGCCCCACATACGCGTGAATAGGCTTTAAAAAGGCTATTCAGGCACTGCTAATCTTATTTTAACCCCCTCACCCATTTTAAAATAATACCCTAAAAACGAATATGCAAAATATACTTACCGTGCACGGTGGGCGGTCATGCACTGTCCGACGTCGTCTTGCTGTCCTGGTTCTTCCCCGTCTTGATCGTCTGTTCTTCCGGCGTGCTACTGTGCACGCTCGGGGCCATTTTTGTAGTAGTTCTAAGTTCCCCTTAAAACTACTTGAGCGTACTGCGCAAAACTCTTCATTCCGGAAGAACACATGATCAAGGCGTGGAAGAGCCAGGACAGGAGGGCGTCACTGAAAGAAGAGGAAGGCGTGACAGCAAGATGACATCGGACAGTGCATGACTGCCCACCGTGCACGGTCAGTATCATATGCATATTCCTTTTTAGGGTATTATTTTAAAATATTATTAATATTATCGGTGCCTGAATGGCCTTTTTAAAGGTTATTTATGCCTATGTGGGGCTCATACAGCATAATTTTGCTGATAGAGCCCCTTTAATGACTTACATTTACTTGTGATTTTTAATTTTTTTTTAGAGGGAAAAAAAAGTTTGAAAGATTCATGTGAAGGTCATGTTTAGCTCACAAGGAAAACTGCCTATCTAGTGCCACCTAACTATCCTACAAGTAGGACTGGTGAGTATTTTGTCTACAAATAAAATCTCTTGCTATGAGGGAGCACTCACACGACTGAGTGTCAGCTGTGAAACTGGGTCTGTGTGTTGGCAGGATTTACTGACCTGAACCTTTTGCAGAAGAGATACTCCCAGCAGTATACTTATTTATGATGTTAGGAGTTCCTGCCTCCCAACGCCATAATGTCCACTAGTGACTATGGTACTGGAATATATGTCGCTAGGAGGCAGGCCGATAAATAAAGCCAACACACAGACCGAATGTCACAGCTTAAACTTGGTCGTGTGAATGTGTCCTAACTTTGTGCACGAATGGCATACAGTGGAAGACAAAATATAACTAGAGAACAGCCTCAGGGTAAGTAAAGAGGAGATTTAGGAATCTGAACTGTGTGCTCAGCCTTCTGGCAGCCCCTGGAATAAGGGACCTCTGTTCTTGTAGATCCCAGTGGAGAGCCCCCCCCCACAGATCCTCAACTTATCTACTAGTCATTGGATAGGGAATACATTTTACTTGTGGGCATGTGTGGACAATGTGTTAAGATATTAAAAACCTTACCTATACAAAGACACAGTCCTCTTCCTTTTCAAAGTGTTTTGCATAGTCCATTTGTCGGTGCCCAGGTGTTTTAGCAAACTGTGCTGACCTATAATATACAGTAGCTCGGCTAGAAGTTCATACTGGTCCTCATCGAGTAGACTGTTCTTTTGGAGTTCTTTGAAGAGATCTAGATTTGATCTTATTGCTAAGAGTTTCTTGCTTGAAACCAAATCCAAGCAAAGGAATTTTAGAGACTCCAGATCTTCTTGGGTAAGTTCAGACTCAATACTAATAAGCCTGGTGTTAAAATCCATTGCTGAGAATGTAGAGGGCACTGCACGTGCCTATCCTTCCTAAATGAAAAAAGAAGAAAGATATTTATGCTATACAATCATTCAGCTTTAGCAGTATACTCTCTCTCTATATATACTGTGTACTGTATGTGTGTGTGTATAATGCTCTCTTTGTAAAATCCTTAATAGGCATCTTGATCATGACCCTTTTTAGTGGTATCTTTCTGATAATAGGCACATCTTAGGCTTTCAGTTACGGCTACCCAGTTCTTGGATCGGAACCTGAGGCGGCTTCCGCCTCAGGTTCCGATCCAAAAAACCCCATGTGAAGTTACCCTTAGGGCTTATAGACATGTACTGAAGCCCATTACTGACCACTGAGGCCAATGAGCAGCCTCAGGAAGAGATCCCACAATGTCACAGGTAGGGATGTCACATGCTCTTCACTGAGGCCACCGATTGGGCTCAGCAGTCACTTGCGGCGGGACTTACGCCAAAAGAGAACAACGGACTGGACTGCGCTGGGAGGTAATAGCGCAAGGTATGATATTTTAGAAGCAGAACCTTACCTCTGTAGTCACAATCCAATGAAGTATATTGGCTATAAGACAAGACTCATGTCTGTAGGACTGTAGATTTTGAGATATCACTGGTTAAAGCAGAGTTGCATATACTTGCACTTTCACTTTAACCCTGTGCAAGAGAACACAAGTAGCTGACAGTACAGGGAGAGAAGGATTTTTTTTTTTTTATTCATTCTCATGCCCCCATGTCCATGATATCACATCCCCATTATCATTCAGAAAGCCTACTTGCTGTTTAACCCCTTATATGCAGGCGAAAAAAAGTGACAAGTAGAAAAGCTGATATTTTTTTACAGGCTTTGCTGTGGTTTTGTTGAGCTAAAGCCAGGAGTAGATTCAGCAAAAGGTTAAAATGTACCGTAACTCCCATTTTTTATTTTCGATATTGTGTTGGGGGTGTTTGGTGACCATTTTTGTAATATAGTTTATTGCCCTAAGTCTAAATTTGTTTTTCATATATAATAGTCTGTAACATTCTCCTTAGCGTCCCTCTAACTGAGCTGTTACTAGGTCTGTACATAGTTGGGTTGTGAATAAGCAGAGCTGAAGCATTTACCAAAGTGGGGATGGTCCCTTCAAATGGCCGTATCTCTGGTTTTATACCACCTAGAAAAATGGTTTTGCTATCACAAGAAAGCTAAGATTCTCTCTAAGTACTAGCTGTAGAAGAATTAGAGACATCACTAGTGAACAACACAGTCGTGAATTTGAAATTAATATGCAGCCATATAAAATGGTTCTTATTATACAAGAACTATTTTTCTAGGTGATATAAAACCGGAGACACAGCCATTTGAATTGACCATCCCCCCTTCAGCTCTAAGTACTACATTGAGTACATGTGTATGGACAGAGTATCCTGGCAATGCTTGGTTATACACAGTCCAGTCATATTAATGTGACCACGGCCTACTTTTGACGTCAATGTTAAATAACCAATCGCAGAAGGCACGTGTCATCAGCCATCTGGGTGCACTCATCATTGTGGAAGGCTCGATGGATCAACACAAGTATGCATCTATCCTTGCGGACCATGTTCACCCCTACATGTGAAATGTTTTTCCTCAGGATGATGGCATCTACCAGCAGGACATTGCGACGTGCCATAAAGCTTGCAGTGTACGTGCGTGGTTGGAGGAGCACCAGGATGAGTTTACCGTATTACCTTGGCCAGCAAATTCCCCAACTTGAACCCAATTGTGAATCTGTGGGACCACCTCGATTGGGTTGCTCGCGCCATGTATGATCAACCGCGTAGCCTAGAACAACTGGCCACGGCACTGGAGTCGGCATGGCTTAACATCCCAGTGAACGTCATCACAACATCTCTTCCTGCAGGTCTCGCAGCGGTCCGCTTTGTCAAAAGGGGGTTTATTCTGGATTTTGACAGGTGGTCACATTAATGAGACTGGACTGTGTATCGTGAGAACTTTACAGCTTGTTTGTTATTAAAAGGAAGTTTGATAGATTAATAAATTATATTACAAAAATGTTCACCAAGCTCCCCCCACCCCCGACACAATAGTAAAAAATATAAAATATAAATGAATAAATGAAACGGGAATTACACTTTGAAGTATAAGCAATTCCTTCTTGGCTCAAAAAAACAAAGAACCACCTTCAACAAAAAAAAAGCAGCTTTTCTGCAATGTGCGGCCTCAGCCTTAGGGAGTTAATACTGTTCATTCTGTGCTGTATCATTTTGCACAGTTTTGAATTCCTTCCGTATAGGTTTGCATAGTATATACAGTATATTGAAGGGCCCACTATATTTCTTTAGAGGCTTGTGTAGCTTATATATCTCTTATCTAATAAGTCCAGAAAGCTGAATAAGCAGAAAAAGTACTCCAGGAATGTAAACCATTTTCACCTTTCTTGACAACCCGCTGAATACTAATAACATACATTGTGCTGGTACATCCTATTACTAATGCTCCGTTCACACTTGCGCCTGCTATCCCTCTGCTTGCACATCATTTAAAAATAAAAAAATCTGTTTGGTAAAAACAGGATTCCAAACAGTTACACAGCGAATACCCAAATCTGTCTTTTCAGATGGATAGTCAATGAGTGTCCTCCAAAAAAACCCCAACCATTTGTGTCAGCTTTTGACCAATCCGATTTTTTTCTTTTTCCTTCCTCTTTCTGAGCATGCAGAGGGAAAAACGGATTGCAAAACAGACACAGATTGTTATCTGTTCTAATCCGCCTTCCCTAGACCTCAATGAAATGGTTTTGAGGGAGTCTGTTGTATATATTTATTTTTTGTATGGACACAAAGTCCTGCAAATCCAACTTTGATCTCCGTTCAAAAAAGCGGATACACAGCGGAAAGGCTCAAAATGTACACTTATGGATTGTTTCAAAAAGCCATCGAAAGGAATGGGTTTTTAAATAAACAGTTTTTCTGATCTTAAGATGGATTCACGGCGGACTGATACCAAGCGCAAATGTGAACGAAGCATAAGCTGTATTTCCCAAAATAAGATAATGGATGCTAAAATATGGATCAGTAGTGTTCAATAGGAGAATAGGGAGTCAGTGAAGTACTGGCAATGGGAATTTCCCTAATTTTCTCATTTCTGACTGTGATGACTTAGGGTGCATGCACACGGAGTAATGCTCCGCTCATTCAGACACATAAACACGTGTCAGAGTGACCGCTGTAAAACAGAATCCCATTGATTTCAGTGGATGCCGGTCTTATGAGCACTACATATTAAAATCAATGGGTTTAAAAGCCTCCCATTGATTTCAATGGGTAGCACGCACAAAACCAGCAGTTATTGAAATCAATGGGATTCTGTTTCAGGCTAAGGCCCCACAGGTCGTAAACACAGTGATAAAGCGCTGTGGGAAGAACCGCTGTGTGATCGCATTGCGGTTCTTTCCACAGCGCTTTGAAGAGAAAGTTCACAGAGTTTTCCTCCACGGACTTTCTCTTCCCATTATATCTACGGGAAAGCCGCAGGCTTTACAGCATTCGGCCAATCAACGCTAGTTCTGCCGGAGGCTCGTCTGTGAGCAGGCGGAGTCTAAGATCGGACCACAGCAGTCTCCATTGTGGTCCGATATTAGACTCCGCCTCCTCACAGACGAGCCTCCGGCAGGACCAGCTTTGATTGGCCGAATGCTGTACACTGGCCAATCAACGCTGGTCAATACATTCCTATGAGAAAGAGAGTTAGCTCCCTCATAACGGCAAGCTGCCAGCTCTCCTGCCTAGCAAGGACGAGCCTGCTGCAGAACCAGTGTTGATTGGCCGCAGGTTCATCTTTGCTAGTCAGGAGAGCTGACAGCTTGCGGTTACGAGGGAGCTTACTTTTTATCAGCGCAACTGCAAGCGCTGTGCAGTTAAAGCGCACGGACCCTATAGACTATAATGGAGTCCGTGCGCTTTGACTGCACAGTGCTCCTCCTAAACACTCTCCTCCTGCTACTCGTGGACTTGGTGACCCTCCTTTAGTCCCCTGAAACGAGCATTTTTCCCCATAGACTATAACGGGATTCAATATTCAATGGAGTAGTCGAATATTGAGGCTCTACTCGAAACGAATCTCGAATATTTCACTACTCGCTCATCTCTAAACAAGATCCAAAACTTTGAAAAAAAAAAATCTTAGTCCCCGTATTCTGACATCAGTAACCTTTTTATAATTCTGTAAATGGGGCTGCATAGGGTGTCTTATTTGTGGGGCCATATGTAATTTTCATGTACACAATTTTGGGGAATATCCGAGGTTTTAATGGCTTTTTATTCACATAAATATGGCGGTTCAGTTCTTTGATTTGGATTTTTCCTCCCACTACAGCACTCACCATACAGAACAAGGATCTGTATAAGTTTGTAGATGAGGCATTTTCAGTTGCAGCGATATCCAATGTGTTTTACATTGGGGCCTAGGGAAAGGGGGTGATTTGAACTTTTGATATATTTTTTAAAAATATTTTTTAATACTTTTTTCCTTAACTTATATTTTTAAATCCCCTAGGGGTCTGATGACTTATACAATGCTCTGTCTAGCGCCGCCTGTAGTAGAAACTATAATAATGACAAGTCTGAAAGCCTTCAATAGGTTCCCGGCTCTGACAGTAATGGATTGCCACCCCTGCTTCTTATTCTGGGAGACAGCAATCCACGCCAAAATACCGGCGCCCATGTGCCAAGATGGTGCCTCAGTTTTATTAGAAGGGTTAATACCTGTGATCTGCTTTACCAAATCCACGGCAGAATTGCCACAGAAGCCACTAGCTAGAATTATTCTACCTCCAATTCATTTCAATGGGAGTTCTCCAGAATCCACCTGAAGATCAAACATGGCACTTATCTCCGCTGGCTGAAAAAAACATGTGTCCGACTCCCACTGACATGAATGAAGGCTGATTTCCGGCTCAATTTTGAGCAGTTTTTGAGGAACAAAATGACTTTTATATTAATTACAAATATCCCTGTGTGAACATACCCTAAGTGGTGTAATAGAATGTATTTATTTCTGGAAACATTCCTCTTTACATATAAGAGCTGAAGGGGTTGTACAGATCTAATACACCTTACACCTGAGAGGTTACTACTACTACTACATGCATTCTATGAGGATGCTCTGGTTGGCACAGGCTGGCACTATTTGCGCGCACACCCCAGCTGGCATTAGTCATGTGGACACTAGCTGGCACTATTCATGAGGTATTTCTAGCTAGAACTCTTAATGACAACCCTCTGACTGGCACTATTCATGAGGTCCCTGTAGCTGGCACTATTCATGAGGTCCCTGTAGCTGGCACTATTCATGAGGTCCCTGTAGCTGGCATTATCCATGAGGTCACTGTAGCTGGCATTATCCATGAGGTCACTGTAGCTGGCATTATCCATGAGGCGACTGTAGCTGGCACTATTCATGAGGCCACTGTAGCTGGCATTATCCATGAGGTCACTGTAGCTGGCATTATCCATGAGGTCACTGTAGCTGGCATTATCCATGAGGCGACTGTAGCTGGCACTATTCATGAGGTCACTCTAGCTGGCACTATTCATGAGGTCACTGTAGCTGGCACTATTCATGAGGCCACTGTAGCTGGCATTATCCATGAGGTCACTCTAGCTGGCACTATTCATGAGGTCACTGTAGCTGGCACTATTCATGAGGTCCCTGTAGCTGGCACTATTCATGAGGTCACTGTAGCTGGCACTATTCATGAGGCCACTGTAGCTGGCACTATTCATGAGGCCACTCTAGCTGGCACTATTCATGAGGCCACTGTAGCTGGCACTATTCATGAGGTCCCTGTAGCTGGCACTATTCATGAGGTCCCTGTAGCTGGCACTATTCATGAGGCCACTGTAGCTGGCGCTATTCATGAGGTCACTCTAGCTGGCACTATTCATGAGGCCACTGTAGCTGGCACTATTCATGAGGTCCCTGTAGCTGGCACTATTCATGAGGTCCCTGTAGCTGGCACTATTCATGAGGCCACTCTAGCTGGCACTATTCATGAGGCCACTGTAGCTGGCGCTATTCATGAGGTCACTCTAGCTGGCGCTATTCATGAGGCCACTGTAGCTGGCACTATTCATGAGGTCACTGTAGCTGGCACTATTCATGAGGCCACTGTAGCTGGCATTATCCATGAGGTCACTCTAGCTGGCACTATTCATGAGGTCACTGTAGCTGGCACTATTCATGAGGTCCCTGTAGCTGGCACTATTCATGAGGTCACTGTAGCTGGCACTATTCATGAGGTCACTCTAGCTGGCACTATTCATGAGGTCACTGTAGCTGGCACTATTCATGAGGTCCCTGTAGCTGGCACTATTCATGAGGTCCCTGTAGCTGGCACTATTCATGAGGTCACTCTAGCTGGCACTATTCATGAGGTCACTGTAGCTGGCACTATTCATGAGGTCCCTGTAGCTGGCACTATTCATGAGGTCACTGTAGCTGGCACTATTCATGAGGCCACTGTAGCTGGCACTATTCATGAGGTCCCTGTAGCTGGCACTATTCATGAGGTCCCTGTAGCTGGCACTATTCATGAGGCCACTGTAGCTGGCACTATTCATGAGGTCACTCTAGCTGGCGCTATTCATGAGGTCACTCTAGCTGGCACTATTCATGAGGCCACTGTAGCTGGCACTATTCATGAGGTCACTGTAGCTGGCACTATTCATGAGGCCACTGTAGCTGGCGCTATTCATGAGGCCACTGTAGCTGGCGCTATTCATGAGGTCACTCTAGCTGGCACTATTCATGAGGCCACTGTAGCTGGCACTATTCATGAGGCCACTGTAGCTGGCATTATCCATGAGGTCACTGTAGCTGGCATTATCCATGAGGTCACTGTAACTGGCACTATTCATGAGGCGACTGTAGCTGGCACTATTCATGAGGTCACTCTAGCTGGCACTATTCATGAGGCCACTCTAGCTGGCACTATTCATGAGGTCACTGTAGCTGGCACTATTCATGAGGTCACTATAGCTGGCACTATTCATGAGGTGACTGTAGCTGGCACTATTCATGAGGTCCCTGTAGCTGGCACTATTCATGAGGCCACTGTAGCTGGCACTATTCATGAGGTCACTCTAGCTGGCACTATTCATGAGGCCACTGTAGCTGGCACTATTCATGAGGTCACTGTAGCTGGCGCTATTCATGAGGTCACTCTAGCTGGCACTATTCATGAGGCCACTGTAGCTGGCACTATTCATGAGGCCACTGTAGCTGGCACTATTCATGAGGCCACTGTAGCTGGCATTATCCATGAGGTCACTGTAGCTGGCATTATCCATGAGGTCACTGTAACTGGCACTATTCATGAGGCGACTGTAGCTGGCACTATTCATGAGGTCACTGTAGCTGGCACTATTCATGAGGTCCCTGTAGCTGGCACTATTCATGAGGTTCCTGTAGCTGGCACTATTCATGAGGCCACTGTAGCTGGCACTATTCATGAGGTCCCTGTAGCTGGCACTATTCATGAGGTCCCTGTAGCTGGCACTATTCATGAGGCCACTCTAGCTGGCACTATTCATGAGGCCACTGTAGCTGGCACTATTCATGAGGTCACTCTAGCTGGCACTATTCAAGAGGCCACTGTAGCTGGCACTATTCATGAGGTCACTGTAGCTGGCACTATTCATGAGGCCACTGTAGCTGGCGCTATTCATGAGGTCACTCTAGCTGGCACTATTCATGAGGCCACTGTAGCTGGCACTATTCATGAGGCCACTGTAGCTGGCACTATTCATGAGGCCACTGTAGCTGGCATTATCCATGAGGTCACTGTAGCTGGCATTATCCATGAGGTCACTGTAACTGGCACTATTCATGAGGCGACTGTAGCTGGCACTATTCATGAGGTCACTGTAGCTGGCACTATTCATGAGGTCACTCTAGCTGGCACTATTCATGAGGCCACTGTAGCTGGCACTATTCATGAGGCCACTGTAAACGGCATTATCCATGAGGTCACTGTAACTGGCACTATTCATGAGGTCACTGTAGCTGGCACTATTCATGAGGTCACTGTAGCTGGCACTATTCATGAGGCCACTGTAACTGGCACTATTCATGAGGTCACTGTAGCTGGCACTATTCATGAGGCCACTGTAGCTGGCACTATTCATGAGGTCACTGTAGCTGGCACTATTCATGAGGTCACTGTAGCTGGCACTATTCATGAGGCCACTCTAGCTGGCACTATTCATGAGGCGACTGTAGCTGGCACTATTCATGAGGTCACTCTAGCTGGCACTATTCATGAGGTCACTGTAGCTGGCACTATTCATGAGGCCACTGTAGCTGGCATTATCCATGAGGTCACTCTAGCTGGCACTATTCATGAGGTCACTGTAGCTGGCACTATTCATGAGGCCACTCTAGCTGGCACTATTCATGAGGCGACTGTAGCTGGCACTATTCATGAGGTCACTCTAGCTGGCACTATTCATGAGGTCACTGTAGCTGGCACTATTCATGAGGCCACTGTAGCTGGCATTATCCATGAGGTCACTCTAGCTGGCACTATTCATGAGGTCACTGTAGCTGGCACTATTCATGAGGTCCCTGTAGCTGGCACTATTCATGAGGTCACTGTAGCTGGCACTATTCATGAGGCCACTGTAGCTGGCACTATTCATGAGGCCACTCTAGCTGGCACTATTCATGAGGCCACTGTAGCTGGCACTATTCATGAGGTCCCTGTAGCTGGCACTATTCATGAGGTCCCTGTAGCTGGCACTATTCATGAGGCCACTGTAGCTGGCGCTATTCATGAGGTCACTCTAGCTGGCACTATTCATGAGGCCACTGTAGCTGGCACTATTCATGAGGTCCCTGTAGCTGGCACTATTCATGAGGTCCCTGTAGCTGGCACTATTCATGAGGCCACTCTAGCTGGCACTATTCATGAGGCCACTGTAGCTGGCGCTATTCATGAGGTCACTCTAGCTGGCGCTATTCATGAGGCCACTGTAGCTGGCACTATTCATGAGGTCACTGTAGCTGGCACTATTCATGAGGCCACTGTAGCTGGCATTATCCATGAGGTCACTCTAGCTGGCACTATTCATGAGGTCACTGTAGCTGGCACTATTCATGAGGTCCCTGTAGCTGGCACTATTCATGAGGTCACTGTAGCTGGCACTATTCATGAGGTCACTCTAGCTGGCACTATTCATGAGGTCACTGTAGCTGGCACTATTCATGAGGTCCCTGTAGCTGGCACTATTCATGAGGTCCCTGTAGCTGGCACTATTCATGAGGTCACTCTAGCTGGCACTATTCATGAGGTCACTGTAGCTGGCACTATTCATGAGGTCCCTGTAGCTGGCACTATTCATGAGGTCACTGTAGCTGGCACTATTCATGAGGCCACTGTAGCTGGCACTATTCATGAGGTCCCTGTAGCTGGCACTATTCATGAGGTCCCTGTAGCTGGCACTATTCATGAGGCCACTGTAGCTGGCACTATTCATGAGGTCACTCTAGCTGGCGCTATTCATGAGGTCACTCTAGCTGGCACTATTCATGAGGCCACTGTAGCTGGCACTATTCATGAGGTCACTGTAGCTGGCACTATTCATGAGGCCACTGTAGCTGGCGCTATTCATGAGGCCACTGTAGCTGGCGCTATTCATGAGGTCACTCTAGCTGGCACTATTCATGAGGCCACTGTAGCTGGCACTATTCATGAGGCCACTGTAGCTGGCATTATCCATGAGGTCACTGTAGCTGGCATTATCCATGAGGTCACTGTAACTGGCACTATTCATGAGGCGACTGTAGCTGGCACTATTCATGAGGTCACTCTAGCTGGCACTATTCATGAGGCCACTCTAGCTGGCACTATTCATGAGGTCACTGTAGCTGGCACTATTCATGAGGTCACTATAGCTGGCACTATTCATGAGGTGACTGTAGCTGGCACTATTCATGAGGTCCCTGTAGCTGGCACTATTCATGAGGCCACTGTAGCTGGCACTATTCATGAGGTCACTCTAGCTGGCACTATTCATGAGGCCACTGTTAGCTGGCGCTATTCATGAGGTCACTGTAGCTGGCGCTATTCATGAGGCCACTGTAGCTGGCGCTATTCATGAGGTCACTCTAGCTGGCACTATTCATGAGGCCACTGTAGCTGGCACTATTCATGAGGCCACTGTAGCTGGCACTATTCATGAGGCCACTGTAGCTGGCATTATCCATGAGGTCACTGTAGCTGGCATTATCCATGAGGTCACTGTAACTGGCACTATTCATGAGGCGACTGTAGCTGGCACTATTCATGAGGTCACTGTAGCTGGCACTATTCATGAGGTCCCTGTAGCTGGCACTATTCATGAGGTTCCTGTAGCTGGCACTATTCATGAGGCCACTGTAGCTGGCACTATTCATGAGGTCCCTGTAGCTGGCACTATTCATGAGGTCCCTGTAGCTGGCACTATTCATGAGGCCACTCTAGCTGGCACTATTCATGAGGCCACTGTAGCTGGCACTATTCATGAGGTCACTCTAGCTGGCACTATTCAAGAGGCCACTGTAGCTGGCACTATTCATGAGGTCACTGTAGCTGGCACTATTCATGAGGCCACTGTAGCTGGCGCTATTCATGAGGTCACTCTAGCTGGCACTATTCATGAGGCCACTGTAGCTGGCACTATTCATGAGGCCACTGTAGCTGGCACTATTCATGAGGCCACTGTAGCTGGCATTATCCATGAGGTCACTGTAGCTGGCATTATCCATGAGGTCACTGTAACTGGCACTATTCATGAGGCGACTGTAGCTGGCACTATTCATGAGGTCACTGTAGCTGGCACTATTCATGAGGTCACTCTAGCTGGCACTATTCATGAGGCCACTGTAGCTGGCACTATTCATGAGGCCACTGTAAACGGCATTATCCATGAGGTCACTGTAACTGGCACTATTCATGAGGTCACTGTAGCTGGCACTATTCATGAGGTCACTGTAGCTGGCACTATTCATGAGGCCACTGTAACTGGCACTATTCATGAGGTCACTGTAGCTGGCACTATTCATGAGGCCACTGTAGCTGGCACTATTCATGAGGTCACTGTAGCTGGCACTATTCATGAGGTCACTGTAGCTGGCACTATTCATGAGGCCACTCTAGCTGGCACTATTCATGAGGCGACTGTAGCTGGCACTATTCATGAGGTCACTCTAGCTGGCACTATTCGTGACAGGCACTATCTATCTATAGGTACGTACAGTCCAGCTGGTACTTATGAGACCACTGTTGGGCACTATCTATAGGTACATTTGGTGCAGCTGGTGACCACCACTGGGCACTATCTATAAGTACGGTGCAGCCTGTGCCTATGAGACCACTGACGGGCACTACCTATAGGTACGGATCAGCCTGTGCCTATGAGACCACTGACGGGCACTACCTATAGGTACGGATCAGCCTGTGCCTATGAGACCACTGACGGGCACTACCTATAGGTACGGATCAGCCTGTGCCTATGAGACCACTGACGGGCACTACCTATAGGTACGGATCAGCCTGTGCCAATGAGACCACCGCTGGGCACTATCTATAGGTACGGATCAGCCTGTGCCTATGAGACCACTGACGGGCACTACCTATAGGTACGGATCAGCCTGTGCCTATGAGACCACTGACGGGCACTACCTATAGGTACGGATCAGCCTGTGCCAATGAGACCACCGCTGGGCACTATCTATAGGTACGGATCAGCCTGTGCCTATGAGACCACTGACGGGCACTATCTATAGGTACGTACGGTGCAGCTGGTACTTATGAGACCACCGCTGGGCACTATCTATAGGTACGGATCAGCCTGTGCCTATGAGACCACTGACGGGCACTACCTATAGGTACGGTCCTGCGGGCACTACTAAGAATAACCATGTGGCTGGGGCTTCCTAAGACCACTGGTTGTCACTTTCTCTGTCAGCCCTTGTGACACCGGCCGGCACCTGTCTGTACTCAGGGACATTGGTGTGACAGGACACAAGTTGGGCCATCCAGCACTAGGGGCGTCTCCTTATATAAGGCAGTATACACACTAGTAGTCACACTACCGCAGGCTCTCGGCCGCCACAGACTTCTCTATTACCGCACATCAGAAGTGTCTGAACTGTCACTACGTGAGACGTCTCCTATCTGCGGTATCTACCGTAATAACCGCACCTTCCACAGCAGGCGGCGGCAGAGCCCTGTACAGACATGTCCCGGTACTTCCTCATTACAGTGCGGCTCCCTCAGGAACAACCTGCGGTACTTACTGAAGAGATGACAGTGTGAACTGCTGGAGAAGCCGCGACACCTCCTACAAGTCCCCGGCGGCCATTACACCGCCACTGCCGGCTCAGTCACTGCTGGAAAGTCCGCGGAGGAGCCGAGGCCGCCCCGAGCACTCACTTCCGACATAAGCGAAACCCAAAGCACAAGAGACGCCCAGTGTGAAAGAGGGCGGAAGACAGGAGGGGGCGGCAACCAGAGTAACATACAGGGAAATAACGCATGGTGTATACAGCGCACTGGGAGGAGCGGCTCAGTCAGGCCAGGAGCTCGGGGCATTACTTCTAGTAAGAGAGACAGGCTGCAGGGGGCGCCTCAGGCTCGGGCCTGCAGGTCCTCTGTCAGACTGGACAGTCCGGGGATCAGCTACAAGTAACTCCATGTCCGAGGAGCGGAGAGGGAGAGATGCTCTGCAGAGGGAGCGCAGCCAGATTAATATGCCGGCAGTGCCATCTAGTGGAGACAAGGGCAATGACCAGGCCAGTATTCTTACGTACAGAGTGGTAGGGCCATCCAGTGGAGACAAGGGGAATGACCCGGCCTATAAAATAATAATAAATGTTATTTATACAGTGCGAACATATTCCGCAGCACTGTACAATTTGTAGGGTTCAAATACAGACAGAAAGATACATTACAAAGAAATAGTCACTTCACACAATGGGACTGAGGGCCCTGCTCACAAGAGCTTACAATCTATGAGGTAGAGGGGGTGACACAAGAGGTAGCAGGGGCAGCATTGCTTATGCAGAGGTCAGACACTTTTGTAATAGACCACTGATGAAGGGACCTTTTTAGTAGTCCCGAAAACTCTCAATATGTCATTTTTAGTTAGCCATAAAAAAAAAAAAAAAAAAACCCATCAACTACTGAAGACTTCTCAAATTTTTCTTTTTACATACAGTGGCAGGGCCATCTAGTGGAGACAAGGGGAATGACCAGGCCAGTATTCTTAGCACATAATACACAGGGTATAGGGACTAGAGTAAATTCAGTACACTGAAAAAATTCCCTATCTAAAATAAAATATAACTTTTATTTCTTTATAGATAAAAAACATGGACCCAAATAAAAAACAAAAGGGTTTATAAAGTGAGGCAGTGTGATACAGCTTTCCTGAGCAGTTGAGTGACAGTGGGCAGTAACCCTCTCAAATATTTCTAGCCCACCCTGTCCTTAATATCATAGACTTCTGCTCCTATATAGCTGTTCTAATTAAAGTGACACAGTATCCACACTCACAACCCTACTACAAGCAGTGAGGAGGTAAAGCGGGGGTTAAACTGGAGAGACTCGACTGGTCTGTCAGCTTGTAAACAATAAATCTCTACCCCGTCGATCCCCTAGGGAGAGACTGTAAGGCTACAGACACTGCTCTACCCCCCCTCCTCACTATAACCAAGACCTCTACGCGTTTCCCCCAATGGTTCATCAGGAGGCACGATATGTAAATAAGCACAATAGCTAATAAGATAGTTGTGCGGTGAAAACCGCAGTTCACGGGACCATGAGGGTTGGCCCTGTTACTTTATATGGATCGACGCTGCCCGCTGACACACTCAGGCTCTAAATAGTCAGAGACGCCTGAGTCTCCACCTCTCCCTTCTACGCCTCCTTTCTCCCCGCTCCAATCCCTGAGCGCATGGGAGATGAACCTCTCTGAAGGCTTGGCTGATGGCATGGGACGGCTGAGTCCGGGACCTCGCACACGCGCGAGAACTTAATGAAACACAGAGCTGCCTTTGCTGGACGGAGACAGTTATTGCTGTAGCCAAGTAGATGCTGACAGTGACAGATGTCCCCACTGGAATCCTGTGGAGCACTTACTACGGAGTTATCATCTACTATATCCAGAGCACCTATGGGGGATGGACTTTTTATATGTGCATTTACCATCACTCGGCTCTGACCCTAGTCACAATACAGATCAAAAGGAAGTCACAAGTATGGAACAGGAGGAATTAAAAACCAAGAGCATCCCACATTTATTCTGCAATACAGTATCCAAAGTTTCCAATGCTCTATGTTTTTTTCCCAATAAACATCTATGTCTATCCGCTGTTCTACCTTCACATGCAGAATTAGTCTCCCTTTCACCCCCTGATCACTCTATATTGGAGAGTATGATGAAACTCCAAATTGGAACACATTCAGTCTGTACTGTCATTAGTAACAAACCACATATATATGGACGGGAACAGTTTCTTATATTACTGATTGTGGGTTAGATAACACAAGCACCGTGGAAACAGTATAACAACTCACGCGTGCTTATCGAGCAGAATACTATGGGGTATTTTCTCACAAGAACGGCAAAAAGGATAGAGACTCATTGAGGCCTCCAGGGCTAAGGGATCTAAATCTAAAAATCCACTGAGTCTCTTTTTTTAAGGATTAAATTCTCCCAATCACCTCGTCTAATTGAGCGGGGTACTCTTTCTATTCCTTGAAATTTTATCGAAAAAGGATCCCCTGCATGTTTGGCCCAGATGTGATTCGCCACTGGGGTATCCCTTCTATGCACAATATCCCCAATGTGTTCCAATATGCATCGGCGGAACTCCCGCTTGGTTTTGCCTACGTAATTAAGTTTGCAAGAGCATGTAGTTGCATAAATGATGCCTTCACTTCGGCAATTAATAAACTGTCGGGTTTGATAGACTTTTCCGGTACCATGAGCCAGTACTTCCATGCTTTTCTTCACGTACGCACAGGCCCTGCACGATCCGCATTTAAAAGTACCCACAACCTGCATTTTGGAGAGCCATGTTTCATCTGCTGGGTTTGGTGGTAGATGACTCCTAGTGACCCAGTCTGCTATATTTCTGCCTCTTCTGTGTGTAATGGAAGGATACGGAGTAATGATCTTTTTAGTGTCCTCATCTTGTAATAAGATCCCCCAAAATCCCCCACACAGTGTCTGTCCATCTAGTGGAGACAAAGGGAATGAACAGACCAGTATTTTTACAGAGTGGCAGGGCCATCTAGCGGAGACAGAGGGATTGAGCATGCTTGGATTCATCTTGCACACAGTGAAGTACAGTATTTAGGGAAAGGGCACTTTTCTTCGCTGTTGTGGCTCCTAGGCCATCACCTAAAACGCATATGTTTTTGGTCAGACAACATGTTGAGTGCAGGTGGTGACTAGACAGTTATCTTCTGCAATACAGGTCTTGTTGCTACTTAGACATGGTTGTCTCCATCAAAATACAGTATATGGTTTAAAGCAAAACATGTCCAGGCTGTTAGAATGTGATTGCTGATGCCTCATCCTGTTCACAGATGTTTGTCTTGGATAAGCGGTTTTTTGGAAGGGGACTGCACACCACATGCCCCTTCCTTAGGCTGCTAATGGAACCAAGGAGGACCAGGAGAATTTCTTCCATGATCACCGCACTTCACCCAACAATATTTATAGGGTCAACTCTTTATTAACCCCTTCCCGCTAATGGCATTTTTTGATTTTCGTTTTTGACTCCCCTGCTTTTAAACCCCATAACTTTTTTATTTCTCTGCTCCCAGAGCCATATGAGGTCTTGATTTTTGTGGAACAAATTTTTCTTCATGATGCCACCATTAATTATTCTATATAATGTACTGGGAAGCAGGGAAAAAAAAAAAAAAAAAAAATCAGAATGGGGTGGATTTGAAGAAAAAAAAAAAAGCATTTCCGTGACTTTCTTACGGGCTTTGGTTTTACGGCGTTCACTGTGCAGCCAAAATGACCGGCCGCCAGCACAGTGTACGTGCCAGCTGCTTCCATTCATTTCTATGGGAACGTACTGTTCGGAATGGCTGATCCGAACAGTGTTCGCTCATCTCTTTTTTTTTTTAAATCAGATATTTTTATTAACAAATTTTTCTTAACATAAAATCAAACAATCGACAAAACAACAGCAACACAAGCTCATCTCTAATACTCACCTGTCCCTGTTGCTCCAGTTTCCTGCTCACCCAGAGTTGTTCTGAAGCTGTTGATTGGCCTTCGTCACATGACCGCTGAGGCCAATCACTGGCTTCAGCACATCTCTGGAAGAGAAGCAACAGAGCAGAAGAATTGGAAGACAAGGGAGGAACCAGAGCAACAGGGACAGGTGAGTATGCATTTTTTCCACTGCCCCTAGCTGAATCAAATGTTAAAAGGGTTGTCCATTTTTGCCTGGACAACACCTTTAATAAAGAATTTTCTACCATTATAATAGTACCATACTTCTGCATTTATTTTATTACTACTATACAGGTCAGAGTTTTGTTCAGTAACACTAGTCATTTCACTTCTCCCTCTGAGCTTCTCTTGTTCCCCCTATCTTATGTTCTTGACTGTTTACCATGTCTCATACTAAGCGCCAAGGAACATGAGCACCTACTATCCTATACTTAAAACTGTAGCGTACAAACGTGCATGTATTAAAGGGGTATTCCATGTACATAGTCATAGCTATATTTGTAGATCATTAAAAGTTAAGAATTTTTGCAAATATAAGCATGCAGTAATAAAGATTTTCTCTAAGGGAGCGTTCACACTACTGTCAGTGTCTGACATGTAGTGTCCGCTCAAAATCTGGCACGGACATTAGGAGCCCGACATGCAGGGTTCTTCTGTCCGCTTGAGAAGTCGGACATCTTCACTTGCGGACAGGGAAGGACGGGCACGGAGTGCAAAAGAACGCACCCGATCCCATTTAAATAAATGACAGGTGTCACGGACACAGCTAGTGTCCGCTCCTAATGTCCGTGACAGATTTTGAGCGGACACTACCTGTCGGACACCGACGGTAGTGTGAACGCCCCCTAACTTTCTTAGTGGTGAGAGTCTGTTGTCTTAATCAGTTGCCAATGGATACGACCACAAATGCAGAAACTTTGTTGTCTGGGACTTGTCAGGAACCCAGCTATGATTTTCTTATTGTACCTGGGTTATGAGGCAGAGACAGTACATGTATGAGGAAAATATCCTGGCCACAATAAGGAAATCATGGCTGATTTTCTGACCTTAGAAAAGTCCTACATTCATGGTTGTATCCACTGGAAACCGAACAAGACAGACTGACCACAAGATATTTAGAGAAAGTCTTTAAAACTCTGCAAAATGTTGTTACTTTTATTTGCAAAAACCTTTAACTTTGAATTGTCTGCATATTTAAAAATTATTGTGGGAATACCCCTTTCAGGGGTTACGACACAATCCTAGATAGAAAGTGGAAGAACTTCAACTATAGTTTTTCAGTACATAGCAGTGATGGTCTGTTCCTCGTGTTATAGCAAACAGGTGCAGAATGAGCGTAGTGTTAATTCAAGCTACATTAAGTGCTCACATACAGCTCAGACAAAAATAAGATTTAAACAGTTTTGAGAATGTATCAACTTTTAAACAATTACATTGTAAGTCAATCACAATCAAGGTCCAACCCTTGTTGACTCACATACAGCCTAAACATTTCAGCAACATTTTGCAATACTGTACAGATCATCATTCACATTACTCCTTGTCCCCATTAGGGCTCACAATCTAAACTTAGAAATACAGTTCACCATGAGGTGCTAAAGCACAGAGTCCTCACCGGGTCTAGGGTCAGGGAAATCACCATTCCGCTAGACCTTCAGGTCGTGGAAGACTCCAAACTGCATATTCAGCACCTCATGGGGCCCATTCTAATGAAGACAATGTCCTCCGCCCGATTCCAAAACATTGAGGGACCACTCAAAGAAAGGGGCAGTCGAGCCAAAGCCACAGACGGTCATCTTCATCCTATATTTCTATCTAGTCACATTATGATTTATGTGAATTTCTTTATCTGTAAGAAAAAACCTTAGACAGCACACTTCTATTTTACATTGTAAACCTCCTCCAGCCTGCTAGATTGTTCTTTATTAGCTTCATATTCATGCCATTGTCAAACCCAAGGGACAAAGGGCTTGAGATAAGCGAATATTTGTTCTGTACAGATTCACTTGATTCAGGTGTAAAATTAGTTTTGGACCTAATAAATTTGATCTGAATCTAATGTGCCCTGAAAAGTTTATAATGGTTATAGAGATCTGGTTAGATCTCAAATTATATTAGACTGAGGGCACCAGTTCTAGCTCCCGCTGTAGCAGTCACCAAACTTCTGATTCCCTCTTGCTTTTGTCCACCATATTGCTGACATCATTGCTGAATTCTGTGTTTGGTCTCGATGGTGATAGGGACATATGGATCCCTCCGTAGGTTGTAGAGTTCCTAATTAAATAATTAATTATCAGGCCTAGATGGACTGCAGCCATCTTCTTTAGGCCTGGAGAACTGATTAAGACACAAGATGGTGGTGTATCAAGAGTTCTAATTTTATTGTAAGAAAAAGGTAGTTTAAATACATTACAGACAAAGAGCTGGCTTGCCTATTCTAATCAGTACAACATGATTGGTTATAGAGATATAAGACAAGCCTGGAACATGACTATTGGCTGAGGCTCATTATAATCTGCATCTCATTATAGCTTTCCACACTGGGATGGACTTTCCCATGAAACAAAGAAGGATTCAAAATACTTGTGTGAGCTAACATCCCAGACTGTCTATATGTATATATCATGGCAAAAGATATAAGATGACATGCTTCAACCTCATTAACAATAAGCTACATAGACTGTCTATACACACTCTAAGTGACCTTCATATACCATAAAATATGACAGAGTGCCTAGATACCATAAGATTAATACTTTTGTTGGTTATGTGTCCATATATCATGTAAAGGAGATGAGATATACAAAGTCAGATGCATCTTCTCAAAATGAGGCCCTTGAGAGATAAGGCTTAGCAACCTATGCATTAACGTTCATTATCACATTCCTTAAAGTCTAACAAGGGGCCTCCTTGACTTAAGCAGAAAAATACATACTTATACAGTTTTATGTGAAAGTATCAAGATGGCTGCCAAAATACAAGATTAGAGGATTTGACTCACAGTTCCCCCATTTTGAGATGGTTGAATACAGAAATTAACATGTAAGTACTTCAGTGACCTAATGTCCACTGCCGGATTTCCCAGATTCCCTACATGTGTTTTTCTGCATTTCAACCTTTATCTAAAAAAAAATCCTTATTAGGGGTCTGGCCTCTCAAGTCTTGTATTTGTCATCTGGTTGCATGAGTATTGTAATAGTTTAAACAAGCAAAAGAAACATAAGCTTATTATTGCAACTTTACTGACATTCACTTGCTTATACTATGTATCAATCCTAAAATATAAGGTGGTATCTTCTTAACTACATACTTCAAACATTTCCTGTTGTGTCATGAAAACAGCTATATATAACATGACTGAGGCTAATATGGGGCTATGAGTACATATCCTACAATCTGACACATTCAAATCTTCCTTCAAGATCGTATGATGTTTAAGAAACTTGTTGTCCCACTCATTGTCAAATGTTCTATGCAGGCTTATTGCCAGGACCATCTGTAACAGTAACATCAGGAGAATCTTCATCGCTTTTTGTGTAGATACTTCCTTGCAATGTGAAGCATGGATACAGTTAGGTTTTCCTTCAAGTTTCATAGAAATACTGGTTATTAGCAGCACTTGGAAGGACCATCAACTTTTGGGTCCAAGGTTTTTCTCATGTGTCTCTTCATCACCATCAATCTCTTGTCTCAAACAAATAGGTCCTGTCCACTAACTTAAAATCTAAGAGGGAGGAGAAAACTCAAAGCTATACATTAGTCAAATGTTTTTGCCAAGACATCACATAGTCAGTACACCATAATACAACTCTAACCTAGGGGCTGACCCAAAGAAAGTTTGATATGGGCTAAAACCAATTCTTCTATCAGGAGGGTACCTTACAGAAAATACAAATACAAGTGACACACTACTTCTTTCAATAGCCGTTTATCTGCAGCCCACTTGTGATGGCTTTCTTCACCAGATATGCCCCAGGCCATCCTGAAGAGAAACAACTATACACACACAAGCACGTACTTATAACTATAACTTTAGTAATTACTAAAGGTGAGACGGTATATCATATAGTTAACCTGCAATCTCTGGAACAGGTACAAGGGCTCCAGGCCTGACTCTTTGGCCTAACACATGATATATATATATATATTATCTCTGACTGTAGTGATGCTAAATCCTGCAGCTGCCCATCCTCCGCTCACCAGGTCACACATGGCTTCTCCTAAACAGTACACTTAGTAAGAAGCTGCTTATGCCATAAATGGGGACAATGTTCTCAGTACATACTCTCTTACCACCAGACACCAGGACTTGTACATCCTCTTTCCAAGTCTCCTTTCCTCCTGGACCATTTTTCGGTGCATCAGTGTCGTAAAACCTGAAAAGAGAGCTAAAAGGTTTGGGTCTAGTATAATGACCAATTATCAGTAAAGCATATCCCCTAGGCCTTTGCAGCTGGGTTAGTAGCAGTGTCTGCCCACAAGTTACCTCTACTTTCTCTCATATCAGCCTTGGTGTGTGCCTTGACTTCTGACTATACCCACCTGTGTGGAGGCAGCAGCAGGGTCCATCACTATCTGAACAGCCTGAAAATCCTTTTAGGCTTAACATTAACCCTACAGAAAGCTCTCGCTCTCCAGATTGGACCATAGTCCCACTATATCAAACACCTACCCTCAGGCCTTGTACCCTGTCTCAGTGATGGCTTCTAGTTCAGCTTCATGAGCTGAGACCCATACAGTTCCATAATGGTTCTACTTGTGCTTGGTTTTACCCTTGGTTTACCTCATATTCAGTGACCATGACATATCTGGTGCAGAATCCACCATCATTCCCAAATCGAGAATCATCTAAAATAAAAGAACTCTGAGTTAATAGATTCATCATTTACATAACCAAATCAGCAAAAAATAAAATTAATTTTAAGTTATCTGACTTTCCCTCCCCTGAAACTATTGTTAACAGGTTTAGATGGGACTTGTAGTGCAGCACGGAATGCAAAGCTTACATTAGAAAACGTAAATAAAGACACACTGCAATCTGAGATATCCAGCCATTGTCATTTTTGTTTGCAATGCAAGATTTATTACCCCTTGCAAACAGCGTCTTATTGTGGAAGCAGCTGCGCTGGCTCTCCCCAAACTTCTCATAGCTGTAGTACTACATATCACAGCAGCTTATTATACAATCCCAAATAAATTCAGTTCTCTAAAACTTCAAAATACTCCAGACTTACAAAATTCAGTAATGTAAGTAAATGCTCAAAATATATCAGCAGAGAAGGCAGAGGCTTTAAATAAGGGATCAAGTCTATCCCCCCAATCATCAAAAATTTATACACAAAAAAAACATTACAGAGCAGATATGTGAGTGACTTCTGATTTACTTAGACAGCTATCTAGCACCTTATCACAAACAATGTTCCAGAAACACCACCTTAGTTTTACAGAACTTCAATTTATCTTTACCTGCGTGTACATGTTAGGAGTGTTCTGTGCCCCTTGTGGTAAGAAAGTTCACATGTATTGCCTGATCCCATACCAGAAGGATCATCTGAATAACAATGACCAATAACATTGTACAAGTATTAGATTCAACTTTTTTCTCAAAATAATTCCCGATTGTTAACATTCATGGATTTATAGTATAAACCCATAACCAATATTTATATTACCAGTATAAAGCCTATGTGATATACTTGACACAGACACACACACACACACACACACACACACACACACACACACACACCCCTTCATCTGCTACCTGTGGAGACTGAAAATGTAACAATACAGACATAGGCAAACAGAGCATGTGCATATAGCAAATACATGTAACACATATGGTTCCATTCACTTCCATACATACATGCAAACATCACACTGGAGCTCCAGACAACACACATCCATTAAATCATAGAGAACTTGTCGATTTTCATACATTTTGTACAATGATCTCACGTATTGTCTCTTCCTACAAATAATCACAGGGTTAGTTATAATTCCTGCACAGCTGGATATTGAAGAAAAAACAAACAAAACATGTCATTAGATGGCTTCATCTTCTCATCAATGTGCATCACTGAAAAATAAACGATTATCTAAAATTTATGCCATTAATCCAATTCTAAAGACATTAAATATGATTTAAACAGCCAATACTGATACCAACATTACATATTAATATTTTTGTGCAGTTTTTGAATATTTCCATGGCAAACCTCACTCATCTAATTACCACAGATGCTCAGAACCTCTTACACTATATGTGAGATTTGCCTTGAGGGCCAAACTGCCAGACTTTAACACTTTCCTTTACAAGATTCCAATCAAAGTTTTTACCACTGTAACACATCACAATAATCTTACACAAGTCTTTTACAGATCAAACACTGACATTGCAAAAAAAACAGCTTACCCTATACAGTTACACATTAAACCATAGATTCATAATTGTCCATACATTATACCAATGGTGTTACATGGTTACAATCTCACTTATAGCTGACAACTTAGCCACCTGCTGTCTCCCCTTCCTCTCCCCCTTCCCGCTGACTTCTACCAAACCTGTATATACTGTATACCTCTGCTGTGGATATACCGAGGACAATAGGAGGTGGGGGAGGGGCCTGACATTCATTGTGGATTATCCTGACCTCAGACACACAGGAGCTTCTGATCTTTCCAGACGTTCTTTTTTCCTTGTATAAATGCTTCAACAATCATGGTGTTTTTCAAAGCATTATAGACCTGATTTCACCCAGAATCTACTACCTTGGTGAGTGGTCTGCCACAATATACTTCAGCGGACTCTCCCTATATCTTTATCTAGTTACCACTCATATATAGCTGCTAACACCACAATGCAGACCACATTAACCCTTTAGCTGGACTGAGTGGGTGCTCACTATGCATTCCCTTATACTAAGGAAAATATACAAACACTCAATACCTTATTTCTGAAACCATCCTTACTTAATTTTATCCAACTATCCATGAGTGGAGCCAGTTCCTGACCAATGAATACTATTCAGAAGTCCAGTACAACCACATTCTGACTTCAACAATTTGCTACAGCCTATCTCTTCTACTATCTTTCTTCTACTATCTCTTGAGCTTATTTACAAACTGACCGACTCTGTATCCCTCCCATTCTGTTCTGTGTGAATTCTCTCCTCCTTCCCACTGTCTTATCCTGCCCCAAATTCCTATAAGATTTCCTCAGTACAACATATAAAGTATCTTATTCAATGGAGACTTTAAAGATCAGTTAGAGGATTCCCTCCTGTCCTTTTTTCCAAGATACAGTATATATAGTGTGCTGTATCTAAATCAAAAGTGACTAATTAAGGTCAGATGGAGGGTTTTTAGGGATCACTATGTCCCTTTGTCACGTGACTACTTACTTTCCACAGAACACAAATGAATACAATGAATGCACAACCACAACAAGTCAGCAGAACAATTTCAGCCCAAGTTTCCATCTACTTAACACTCATACAACATACTGCTCTTAGGTTCTTGCAAAAAGCTTGAGATATTTATATAAGGAACATATGTTTTTACCTCACTCTGACAGGAGTACAAAGTCCTTAGAAACACAGATCGGATTGGTAAGAAAAAAAAAAAAAAGTTCTTACCTGCAGCTGCTGACTTTTTAGATCTGCGGTTCCAGGAACTTCTGTAATCACTGGTTGTCCGGGAGATCAGCAAACCTTCTCCTTATCTCTCAAGCCCCACCCAGGGATGCCAGGTATGATAGGGACATATGGATCCCTCCGTATGTTGTAGAGGTCCTAATTAAATAATTAACAGGCCTAGATGGACTGCAGCCATCTTCTTTAGGCCTGGAGAACTGATTAAAGGGGTTGTCCCGTCACAAGGATCCTATCTATACTGCTTGTAAATGTGAATGTAAGACTTTTCCTAAATACATTGCTTCAGCAAAACTCCTTTGTTTGTGCACTATATCACTTTATTCATTTTTTTGTGTCCACAGCCCTGACCTAGCTGCTCCTGAGTCAAGTGATGTGTCTGCCTGCTCTCAGGGGGGAGGGAGGAGGGGCTAAGTGCACGGGAGCGAGCCTGGAGGGGAGGGGGGGGGGTAGTTTATTCTTTGGGGGAAGGGGCCGCCAATACACTGATACACTGTTAGATGCTGGCACAGGTGAAGCCAGCAACATCACTATGCTTCTGCCCTGCATGAAGCAAGCAGCGATGCTGCTATTCCAGGGCGGAGGAGCGGAATAGCAGCATCGCTTCTGCTTGCTTCATGCAGGGCAGAAGCATAGTGATGTTGCTGGCTTCACCTGTGCCAGCGTCTAACACTCCCCAGCATCCGCTGTAATAGAGAGGCGGATGCTGGGGACTACGCCGGCACAGGTGAGCCAGCAACATCGCTATGCTTCTGTCCTGCATGAAGCCAGCAGCGGCAGAAGCGATGTTATTCCGCTTGGGGTCACACATGCAAAGCCAAGCTTACGCGCTCATACACCAGTCTAGCCTTCACAAGGCTAGACTGGTCTATGAGCGCGCACGCAGGGCTGGCAGCATCTCGCTGCTTGGCTTTGCATATGTGACCCCGCCCACCAATGACGAGACAAAGCCGGAAGACAGAAGAATTCACAGAAACGAAGACCGGTAAGTATGCGACGTGGGACAACCCCTTTAAGACACAAGATGGTGGTGTATCAAAAGAGTTCTAATTTTATTGTAAGAAAAAGGTAGTTTAAATACATTACAGACAGAGCTGGCTTGGCTATTCTAATCAGTACAACATGATTGGTTATAGAGATATAAGACAAGCCTGGCACATGACTATTGGCTGAGGCCCATTATAATCTGCATCTCATTATAGCTTTCCACACTGGGATGGACTTTCCCATGAAAAAGAAGGATTCAAAATACTTGTGTGAGCTAACATCCCAGACTGTCTATATGTATATATCATGGCAAAAGATATAAGATGACATGCTTCAACCTCATTAACAATAAGCTACATAGACTCTGTGTCTATACACACTCTACGTGACCTTCATATACCATAAAATATGACAGAGTGCCCAGATACCACAAGATTAATACTTTTGTTGGTTATGTGTCCATACATCATGTAAAGGAGATGAGATATACAAAGTCAGCTGCATCTTCTCAAAATGAGGCCCTTGAGAGATAAGGATTAGCAACCTATGCATTAACGTTCATTATCACATTCCTTAACCCCTTCCCGACATGCACCGTAATAGTACAGCGCATGTCGGGTCTGTAACTATGGCGACCGCCATAGCCGCCGGGTGTCTACTGCTTTATGCAGTAGACAACCGGCTCTAATGCCTCCGATCGGTCCCCGGACCGATCGGAGGCATTAACCCCTCCGGCGCTGCGGTCAAAGGCGCCGGAGGCACCATTTTCCCGGCGGCACATGGGCGCCGCCATTTTGGCCAGGATTGCCGGCTCCTGGAGCATGCTCCAGGGCTGATGTCCCGTTGCCATGACAGCCGGGAGCCTTGTACAGGCTCCCAGGCTAGTCTGCAAATCCTCTTTTGCAGGCTGGTCTATGCAGCCTGCAAAAGAAAGGATGCTTTTTTGCAATGCATTAGCATTGTAATGCATTGCATTAGTGATCAGACCCCCTGGGGTTCAACACCCCTAGGGGGTCTAATAAATGCAAAAAAAAAAAAAAGTTATATAAAAAAATAAAAAGTTCAAATCACCCCCCTTTCCCTAGAACACATATAAAAGTAGTTAAAAACTGTGAAATATACATGTTAGTTATCCCTGCGTCCGAAATCGCCCGCTCTACAAATCTATAAAAATATTTTTCCTGTTCGGTAAACACCGTAGCGGGAAAAATAGTCGAAAGTGCCAAACCGCCATTTTTTCACTGTTTTGATTCTGATAAAAATTTGAATAAAAAGTGATCAAAGCAATAACATTTCCCGAAAATGGTAGAACTAAAAAGTACACCCGATCCCGCAAAAAAAAGACGCCCTATGCATCCCCGTACACTTACATATAAAAAAAGTTACGGCCGTCGGAATATGGCGACTTTTAGAAAAAAAAAATTTAACACCGTTTTGGAATTTTTTTTAGGGGTCAAAATGTAAATAAAACCATATAAATTTGGTATCCCTGGAACCATACCGAAACACAGAATATAGGGGACATGTCATTTTGGCTGCACAGTGAACGCCGTAAAACCAAAGCCCGTAAGAAAGTCGCAGAAATGCATTTTTTCTTCAAATCCACCCCATTCTGAATTTTTTCCTGCTTCCCAGTACATTATATAGAATAATTAATGGTAGCCTCATGAAGAAAAATTTGTCCCGCAAAAATTAAGACCTCATATGGCTCTGGGAGCGGAGAAAAAAAAAAAAAAAAAAAAAAAAAAAAAAGTTATGGGGTTTAGAAGGAGGGAAGTCAAAAACGAAAATAAAAAAATGCCATCGGCGGGAAGGGGTTAAAGTCTAACAAGGGGCCTCCTTGACTTAAGCAGAAAAATACATACTTATACAGTTTATATGTGAAAGCGTATCAAGATGGCTGCCAAAATACAAGATTAGAGGATTTGACTCTCACAATGGTAACATGGGGAGAAATGCCCATCATCTTGCCCCAAAACTCCTGCACCTTTCTGTTGATGTGATGATGCTGGTGTTTCAGAGCATGATGAGCATTTCCCCCCACGTGATGAATGAGACCAAGCACAGACCTCAGCAGTGATGTCATCAATATGTAGAATCCAAACTTTTGGGGAGATTTATAACAAATTATGTCTGTTAATAAATGTGCTCATCTCTAGTCAGAGCTTTAAGTGCACCCATTGTTGCTCGATTGCCTTGGTGATAGATCTCACTTAAGAGGAACACTGCCCGATACATAGTAAAGCCAGGTGTACTAGTGTGAGATTTCGGATGCTGTTCTTCTGAAGTGAGATCTTCTGTGCCATGTCAGCTATACAACGATAGATATGATTAATTCTCTGACTGTTTAATGCTGCAGACTCGCCCCAGTGGTTGGACAGGTAATAGTTTGAATAAAAGTGTTTTTAATGTGAATTATATTGATTTTGACAATAGCAGCAAAAGGAAGCTGTTATGGGGAAGATGTCAATTTTTATTAATGTAAATTGCAGTTTATTAAAAAAAAAATTTACGTTTTTATTTTCCGTATTTTTGGAAATTAAAATTCAGGAAGTTTTGATTGAAACTCACAATATAGATTTAAATAGTTCCCATTGTTGGCCAGTAATGGAATCATCATGTGTGTACCAAGTCAATGCACCAGACAGTAAGTACACGGATGATTTCTAAGAGGGCATTCTCAGCTCATTTACATATGGAAGAAATAAGAAATTTCTCAGGAACGGCGGCGTGGATCAGGAAAAAAAAAAAAAAAAAAAAGTAGAGAAGAATAGACTTTAAGGCTATTCTGATGTGTGCTTCGTTAATAAAGGGATTCTAATGATAGAATCCCTTTAGCTGCTTGCAAATTACACAGCCTATCATACAACTAGATGCACAGCACAACTGCATGCACATCATACATCTTATTCATCTTATAACTGTACTGTACAGGAGAAGAGGTTGTATTGCCTGTATTCCACAACTATAATGACCCTATTCTGTATGTACATACATGTATTACACATATCACACTAATTGTAATGCCACCTATTTTGTGTTTTACGTACAGTATGAAGAAGGTCTAAATTGTGTAAACTGAAACGTTTTGTTCTACTACGCACACACTTGTGATGAATAAAAATATCATTTGCACGGTTTAGTGTGAAGTCCATCATTACAATGTCACTAACCGGTTGAGACCTGATACAATCCAGAATCCACAGCTGCATACCTCTATATTGTACCTGCAATACCACACAAGATTCTGGAGTACATCCGTGCTGAACCATGATGAAGAGGAACACCCCAATCCTCCCCACCCTAACGTTATAGTCCTAACCCTCTATTCCAGGTGGTGACTTTCCATCCCTCCACAAGACAGGAGTTCGCCATAAAAATTTGACTAAAGGCAACTGCTTAAGGGTTTCAGGGACCCATCTTCATGGAGTTGCAGGTCCTAAAACCATAGAAGGCAGCCACTGTTTTATTAGGGGGCGTTCACACTAGCGTCGGTTTCCGACAGCTAGTGTCCGATGCTAATGTCCACGCAAAATCGCGCGGACATTAGCATCGGACACTAGCTGTGTCAGTTACATTTTGCATTGATTTAATGGGACATCTTGTGCATTCTTTTATAGTCCGTGTCTATCCTTAAGTGTTCATAAAGATGTCCGATTTTTCAAGCGGACAGCAAAAAACCTACATGTCCCATTAATCAATGCAAAATATAACGGACACAGGAAGTGTCTGATGCTAATGTCCGCACAAGATTTTGCGTGGACATTAGCATCGGACACCGACACTAGTGTGAACCCTGCCTTACCTTCCAGCCGGAGGTAGGAGCTTTTACTTTACACGGACCAGCAAGAATAGAAACCTTAATTTCTAGAGTACATCATAGACTGGCAGTAGACACCTCCTAGCAGACTTAGGATGCTTTTCTTTATTTGCCTGTATCTATTCTGACCCAAGAGAAGAGGTTGCCATCATGTACTGTGTTACCCTCATCTTTTTTATAGGATTATTTGTTCTATATCATGCAGTACTTCAGTTAAGGAGACTTCAGTTAGGAGTTCATTGATAGAGTCTTTCACATGGCAACCACCAGGTACCCTGCATATTGTATATTATAGCCCATTTATCTGAATAAACCCTTTGCATTAAATATATCAAAGCCATATCATTTATAACACTTTAAACCAGCCACTTTTTTGTAGTGATGTATACAGGTAGTCTTCTATTGGGAATTCATGTTAAGATTAACTTTCTATTGCCAATTTTGGCCTATTATTCCTTGTTTGTCGATCAAGACTACCACTGTGTCTCTAGACACTTGATAATTGACATCCTGAAAAGACTGTAGAATAGCCAAGTAGCAGATCAAACAATTCTAACCAGTTCTAGATGTGGAGGTCCTCTACAACCCTATTCCACATACAGGGGGTTTGGGGCTCAAAGGTTTCCTCAAGACTACAGATTCATTTTAGGTCACAGACTGTTACGGTTACAATTTGTTGAATTTACAGTCAAAATTTTTCTTTCTTCACCAGCTCAGGGGAGTGGTGATGGGCAGTCCATGTGTGCCAACCTATGCCAGTCTTCCTGGGCTGGTGGGAGATGAATATTGTTCTTCAGTAGAGATGAGCGAGTACTGTTCGGATCAGCCGATCCGAACAGCATGCACGCATTGAGATGAATGGAAGCACCTGGTACTTCCGCTTTGACGCCGACCGGCCGCTTAACCCCCTGCGTGCCGGCTACATCTATTCATTTCAATGTGTGCGTGCTGTTCGGATCGGCTGATCCGAACAGTACTCGCTCATCTCTATTCTTCAGGAAGGCAAAAAAACTGGAGGGGGCAGAATGAAAGGCATGACACATGGGGTGTTTGGAGGTCCTGGGGAATGCCCTGGTGCTTCATGGGCTCATTTACATAAGTTATTAACCAGGATGACAACAGAACAGCAGGGAGAATCTAGAGAGAAGGTAGTAGTATAATAGCCTTTTTAAAGGCTATTCAGGCATATCTTTATCTCAAAACCACCGACACAAATGATAGACTCCCTTTAAAGATAGAGTAACACCAAGAGCTGATCTCCTATAGGAGGTTACACTTTGGGGCTCATACACACCATATTAAAGCTTCATGTGGAGTCATAATAGGCCTTCTATGGAGGATCATAAGGCCTCTACTGTACCTCTGTATGCCAACTGTTGTATACAGTGACAGATTGAGGTGTATTATACCTCCAGACATGGTCTGAGCATAAGGAAGCATTGCTTGTAGCAAAATCAATTCACACAGTATTACACTGCTGTGAAAGCTCTGCCTTACTCCAGCTTGCCAAAGACAACATGACACTTCCATTTCTACTACTCCATGTACAATCCTTCCATGACCAATTTGTGAAACTGACCACTGTCAACTTTTTTTGCCTTAGACCAAGACACAATGTACAGGGACTCCAGAGTATATGGCCCTGGAGGGAATACATACAAGTCCCATGTCCTCAGTATAGCCCATGGTACAGTAGGTATGGAAACTATTTTTTCACCGTTTCATTGCAGCCATTTGCTTAAAAAAAAAAGTTCCATCTTGACAGAGGAAAAAACCCCAGAAATGTAGATATTTTTACAAACTTGAAAAAATTTTTTTTAAAAAAATCTTAAATATCACGATTATAGGTATTCAGACCCTTTGCTGTGACACTCATATTTAACTTACATGCTGTCCATTTCCTTCTAATCCTCCTTGAGATTATTCTACTCCTTCATTGGACTCCAAGTCCAGTTAGTTTAATTAAACACAGTTCATTAGGACACACACCTATATAAGACTTTACAGCTCACAGTGCATGTCAGTAAATGAGAATTATGAGGTCAAAGGAACTGCCCAAGGAGCTCAGAAACAGAATTGTGGCAAGGCATGGATCTCACCAAGGTTACAAAAGTATTTCTGCAGCACTCGAGGTTCCAAAGAGCACAGTGACCTCCATAAACATTAAATGTAAGAAGTTTGGGACAACCAGAGCTCTTCCAGACCTGGCTGTCAAGTTTATCTTCTCATACATGTAGTGCCCATGACTGATCTCCTGTCCACAATAAGGCCTTAGGGCTGGATTCTGACAACAGATACTGGAGCTTTTATTCTCGGACTATCCATTGGCAACCAAGACAGACTCACCAAAAGTTAGAGAACAGCTTTGCAACCACATATATTTCTGAAAATCTCATTTTAAATATTTCCATGAAGAGAATAAATGTGGCACTTATGGAGTGTTAGGGCTCATTCACACGTGAACAAAAGGGCGGATTTTGACAGCGGATTTCGCTTCAAAAATTCACCCCTTTACAATGGTGGTCTATGCAGACCACTGGGCTTCTTTTTTCCGCTAGCGGCGGGCTGCTGCTAGTGGAGAAAAGCAGCGACATGTCCTATCTTCAGGCGGAAACCGCAGCACGGTGGACCGCGGCTTCCACCTAGCGGCAGCACCCTCCTATGTCGGCTCATTCATTTGAGCCGACATAGGAGGGGAAAGCCGCGACGGTCGCCGCAGGCGAATTTTGAACAGAGACGTGGCTTGGTGTCAAAATTCGCGCAGACCCCACAACGTGTGAACTAGCCCTTACATGTTTACTTCATTGAGCATACACTAGAGTGCCATTCACACTAGTATTATAGCCTTATCCCTCTGTTTCTTCCAGGTGATTGTCTCCCAGTTCTTTACAAAAACAGCTTGCCATAAAGATAGTGAAGAGGAGAAGACTAAGGTCTCCAGCAAAGCCATGTTCTTCATAGAGCAGCAGGTCTTGTTCTCTTCTCCAGATTCTATGGAACTTCCCAGACTGAGGTAGGAGCTTCTACTATTCACCATTGTCACTCACCAGTAAGTTTGGAGAATATATCAGAGACCAGGGGCATCAGCAAGCTACAGCACACCAACTGTTGTGGAACTACTACTCCCAGCATGCTCCATTTACTTTTGCTGTTGGATCCCTTTAGAATATATCAATATCTGGAGAGGCAAAGGATGCCGAGTCCTGTTATATACAGACAGTAGAAGCCTCAATGCTGTAAGATTTCCCCTTTTCTTGTGTGCCACAAGTGGAGGAGACCTCGGAGAGTTCCTGGATCAGAGAGCCCCCTGTGACATGGCTACCACCAGGTACTCTGTACACCATTTATGTCATGTATTCATCCTCCTTGTCCTGTAGTTGGATTTTTAGCCTGCTGCTTTGCTAAAGGTTCTCTTTCCTACTAGATTTTAGAAGTGGTGTCTTTTCTTAAAGCCAGAGAATGTATTGCGAGACAGTGCCGGCCAGCTCAAGATCGCCAATTTTGGTGTGGCATTTGTCAAAGTCTTTGGGTATGACCAGGTCAGAAAGTGTACAGGGACTCCAGGGTACATGGCTCTGGAGGAAAGAAACAAGTCCTGTGTCCTCCATATCCCCTATAATACTTTGTGTATTCCTTCACTGTGTTATTAATCCTCCATTAAGTAGAAAAGAAGATCCTAGTATAGCTTAGTTAAATAGCAAACGATTTTTTTATTGGTTTACATTGCACTGTGCCACACGTGATAAAGCAGAGTAAGCATGAGCAACGTTTCGGCAATTTCTGCCTTTCTCAAGCTCTGCAGAATAGATAGAAACATACATTAGGGAAGCAATACAGGCTTCGATAAGACAAATCCATTTACATGTGGTAGCAATATCGGTGTACAAACAGTGTATAGGTTAACAATATAAACAAAGTCCTTGTCCATTGATTTTACAAGTAGGGGAGAGATAAGAAATATATCATGTGTCAATACATTCCAAGTCTACCAAAAGGTTCTCATGAAATATTCTGTACAGTGTAAACACCTTATTGACTAGTTATGTCATGAGCAGGGCGGAAGAGGAGACGGTTAAAATAAAAGGTTAGAGTAGAGAGTGTGGTACTGACCGTTGCGGGTAATGCCGTCCAGTGTGTTTTGCAGCTTTGGTGAGGCAAGTACTGAGGGGGATAGATATCCTAAAGGCGTGAGATAGGTCAGGTAGTGAGATACAACTAGCAATAATTGTTAGGACAGTATAGTGTACATGTGGTCTATGAAAAATGAGGTGTCACCTTATAGTTGGCGAGTTCCTTGCATGGAGATAAATTTCTAATCCACCTGGGTTCAGGGTACTAGTAGTCCTGTGACTGTTACATGAGATGGGAGAGTAGTAGAGTTAGAGTATAGTTGCAGGTTTGTTGTATGTTAGTTGGTGTGTTGTGCTAGTGGTATTACCTTATTTCATTGGTTTGGGCTTGTGGGTCCTTAGCATGTAGGATACTTTCTCAGTAACATATGTGGGATGTCTCTGGTACCTAGTAAGGAATTGGCCCAAGCATGGAGATCCTGGTGGTGGAGGTCGGAAGGGAGCAGGTATTATCTGCTGCCTAAGTCCTATGTTTGTACCCTGTGGGGGAGCAGGCTAAGGGTTAAGTTTTGTTCAATATGTGTGGCCTATGGTATGGTACCATAGACATCATTACCTGGTGTCCTAGGTTATGGGTCCGGAAGGTTGCGTGGCCCCGTGCGGGTATTGTTGGTGGCGGTGGGAGAGGGAGCCGGCGTGTGTCTTTGCCGGCGTCCCTTTTATTGTGGCGTGCACCCATGTACGCGTGTCACCAATAACGTCACCGGCGCGCGACGTCATGCACGACCTTGTGGGCGGAGTATTATAGAGTTTTGTAGATGGCCGCTCGGCTCCGGCCAATGGGCGGAGCCACGAGGACGGCAGTCTCTGTGCTGAGTCTCTGGGGGCGGGGGCGTGGCCAATGCTCTGTAGGAAGAGATGTGGATCACTGGAGGCTATCGTGTAGTGAAATGTCTCTAACCGTCAGCTAACCGAGTGTACAGATGGCAGGAGGGTTTTGTACGAGGCCAGCCCCGGAACCAACTGAGGTCAACCTCACCCACCTCTGGATTGGTCGATAGTAGGTCCACTTCGAGGGACCGAGGGGCCCCAACACAAGATACAGCAGGCCAAACAGGGGAAGCACCTTTGGCTCACGGGGCAGATCGTCGGCAACAACAAGGTCACAGGTATGTGATAACTGTGACAATTCTATTGTGATCAACATCAGCTCCAAGGTCATATGCCCCACACTCCTCCAGGTCCTGGAGAAGGGCTTAACTTTTTGCCCATCTTACAGATTCGACCTATTTCAACTGGATCTAGACCTTAAGTTCTATAGATCCATAAGACTAAAGGCATTCTTCTCACAAAACCCCAGTAGAGAGACAAACCCAGGCCACCGCTAGTACTATCAACAGCAGAACACTGGACCTACATAATAAGAGCACCGTTACACCTCCTAGGAATTCCCCCCCGGTTGAGACAACAATCAGTTTGATCCAAAGGGATAGCGATAGATTACGCAGGGACATTGAGGGCAACAAACTATCCTGTAGCTCCAGCCTCACGACAGAGGAGAGGGATGCCCTTAGGACCATAAAAGAGGATAAGACCCTTGTCATTAAACCTGCGGATAAAGGGGGTGCTATAGTGAATATGGACAGACGAGACTATCTAGCAGAAATCCACAGCCAGCTCAGCAATACAGATGTCTACCAGAGTCTGAACCACAACCCAATCCAAAGGATCACAACCAGGATACACGAGACACTTGAGCATCACAAAACCCTAGGTACAATAGACAACGACACGGTTGACTATCTCAGAAAGAAACTCCCCATAACACTCGTATTTTATACATTACCTAAAATACATAAACGCCTACACAACCCACCAGGTAGGCCCATCGTAGCATCAACAGAATCAGTTCTTGCCCCGCTTTCCATATTTCTTGGAAAAAAAAAAAAAAAAACCACCACCACACCACTCAAAAACCACACAGTCATTTCTGCTGGATACAAACACATCCCTGGAACACATACGAGAGATCAGCCCTATACATCCTCATGCCACACTTGTCACCTGGGACGTGGTAAGTCTATACACGTCGATAGAACACGAGAAGGGTATACTAGCCACCGAGTCACTTCTGGAAAAGTCCAACCTTCACAGCAATGTGGTAGCATTGTGTCTAGACCTACTACATATAGTCCTAGAAGAAAACTATTTTCTTTTTGAGGACACATTTTACCTACAGTGACAAGGGACCGCAATGGGTTCGTATGCAAATTCATATATGTCATACTTTGAACAGAAATGGATATACGATAACCCCTCCTTTCAGGAACATTGCATACTCTGGAAGCGTTATAGCGACGAAATATTCTGCATATGGACAGGCAACACAGACAGACACACTCACCACATTCAGAGTACATGAACAATGTATAGCCTGAGCTGAAATTCACACAACCATCATCCCCTTGAAATTAACTTTGACACCCTGATCAAAAAAGATGCTGAAGGCAATCTGAGTTCAGATCTCTATGTGAAACATACCGACAGGAATAGTCTGTTACATTACACTAGTTTCCACCCACCAACAGTTAAGCAGAACCTACCAAAGTCACAACTCATGTGTGTAAAAAGGATCGTAGATAACCCCACACAGAAACATCCGCTATGAGGAGATGGGACAGAAATTCCAGAACAGGGGCTACCCTCACGAGTTAATCCATAAAGTGACAGGCGACATCACAAGTAACAATCGCACTACACCTAGGGACAATACCAACAGAATACCATTCGTACGCAAATATCATCCATTTAACTATAAAATTCACCACATAATCCAGAGACATTGGAACATCTTGACACGGTCATTTCCAAACACACCAGAATTCCAACATAATTTTCTGCCATGTCATAAGAGACCCCAGAACCTAAGGGACTCACTAGTACGGGCCGATGTGGGCTCAAACACAAGGGTACCTAGACAAACCTTTCTGGACACTCCTAGACGAGGGACTTTTCCCCTGTCTGGGATGCCAGCAATGCTCTAATGTATAGAAGGGTGAATATATCTACCATCCACTGACAGGACAGAGGTACAAATCTGGATATTTTACCTGTGAGTCCACATTTGTAGTGTACCTGATCAAATGCCCATGCGGTCTCGCATACGTGGGTGAAACAACCCAGCGTGTGCGGGACCGCATGAGGCAGCACAAATCTAATATCAGGTGCCAAAATGTACAGTTGCCCCTACCATCACACTTCATGGAGAGGAACCACACGGTTTCCTAGTTAAGATTCCAAGTCCTGGAACATGTTGAAGCACCCAGGAGGGGAGGAGATAGGGTCAAGATGCTGAAAAAAAAAAAAAAAAAAAAAAAAAAAAAGGGAAGCATACTGGATCCATAAGCTGCAAACCATGCATCCCAAGGGACTTAACAGGGAATATGACATTGCAGCATTCATTTGAGTACGGTATTCACTGCATTGTTACTTTTTCATCTGTCAATCCAAATTCTACCCACCTCATCACAAGGGTGCAAACAGAAACCTTTTATTCTTTGGTGTCTTCTGACTTCAGATGACTAAACGGTAAAAGACGTTCCAGCCAACCTAACCCAATCAGAAAAGAAAGCACTGAACACACTCAAAGGCAACCCCTCTATCGTTATAAGGAGTGCGGATAAGGGGGGGAGGTATCGTTATTCAGAACAGAGAAACCTATGTATGAAGCCATCAGGATCTTGTCAGATAAAACCTATTATAAGGAAATCACCCAAGATCCCACAATAGACCACCATCTAGAGTATACCAAACTTGTAACTAGGGCCTTCGTTGAAGGTATCCTCACTAAGAGTGAAAAAGAGTACCTTTTGGTCAAAAAAACACAACAACAGCATTATACTATCACTTGCCAAAAATCCATAAAGACCCCATAAACACCCCCCCCCCCCCCCCGTCGTTCAATCATCTCAGGACTTAATTCAATCACAAGAAATCTATCACATTACATTGATTTGCAACTCCAAAAATATGTTATAACTCTACCTTCATACTTAAAAGATTCAAACAACCCTACTTAATGAAATCCTACCATTGAAATGGGGCGAAAATTTCCATTGGGAAACTTTAGATGTTGCTGCACTTTACAGCAACATTGCACACGAAAAAGGTTTAAAAGCGGTTAAGAATTATCTAGCAACAGATGCATCCATGCCAATCAAACAAAAAGTTTATACTGGATGGAATAAACTTCATTTTGACCCACAACGTATTTATGTTTGAAAGAGACATACGTCCAAATCAAAGGGACAGCGATGGGGACGAAATTTGCACCATCATTTGCTAATCTGTTTATGGGCCAGTATGAAAATTCATTTATATTGAACATCCCTGGAAGAACAACAAGCTTTATAAGAGATATATCGATGATTTACTCTTTATATGGGAAGGGTCGGTGGAGTCCTTCCACGAGTTTACCACCTATCTCCATGATAACGACTGGGGGGTGAAGTTAACGGGAAAAATCCATAAAACAGATCGAATATCTAGACTTACTGTTAATGGGGAATGAGGAGGGTATCCAAACCAAAACCTTTTTTAAAGAAGTGGACAGCAACAGTCTACTCAATTACAAAAGTCTACACTATCATAAGTGGAAAAATAACATTCCATTTGGACAATTCAAGAGACTCAGGAGAAACTGTACTAATGAATTAGACTATAAAGCTCAGTGTAAAATAATGACAGATTTAAAGAAAAAGAATACCCCCAGTCATTAGGGAAGCCCAATCCAAAGCAGAATCTTTAACTCAAAAAGAATGCCTGGCCCTCAGAACAAAAAAGGAACCTATGCATAATTATAAGCATAACTTTATCACCACGTTCTGTGGCCCATCGTTCCATTTGAGATATCTTAGGCATTGGCATGTGCTCCTAAATGATCAACATTTAAGGAAAACGCTCCCTAAGAAACCAGCCCTAACATTCAGGAGAGCACGAACGTTAAAAAAAAAATATAATAGCACCCAGTAAACTTAAACATCTTAATATAAAGGGAGCAAAAACCTCAATATCCAGTAAAACTAGAGGTAGTTTCAAATGTGGACACCTAAGATGCAAATGTTGTCTTAATATAACACAACCAAAGCAACATTACTAGTACCTCTATCTGAAATTCCTCATTTGTAAAGACTAGACTTGATTGCTCCTCATCGTTTGTGATCTACGTTTTGACATGCCCATGTGGCATGCAATACGTGGGACGCACGACTATGTCCTTAAGAGACAGGGTAAAGAAGCATAGATCGAATGTCCAAAATGGATATGAAAGACATAGCGTCTCAAGACACGCCAAACTGAAACATGAGTGCAACTTTGCAGGATTTAAATTAACTCTGTTAGAACAAATTCCAGCAAATCTAGACAACAGATTCCAATTATTAAAGAAAAAGGAGATGTTCTGGATATACAAATTTAATACTCTCCACCCAGTAGGCTTAAATGAGGCGCTGGAGGACATTTCTGGCTGAGGTTCTCTAGTATGAATAGGTGGAACACTGAAATGCTTTTTTATTTATTCATGTATGTACTTATTTATTTATCCATTTTTACTCACTTGTATTATATGATATTATATTTGTTCTATAGCAGGCATGTCAAACATGCGTCCCGAGGGCTGCATGCGGCCCTTTACAGGCATATCTACGGCCCTCACAAAAGTCTCAAACTTTGTCTCTAAACTTTAGAGACAAAGTTTGAGACACTTGTGCGGGCCGCAGATGTACAAAACTCACAATCAGCACTTCCGGCTCTTCATTCATTGGCCCATATCCCTACATATGACCTGCTTACGTGATCAGCGGCTGCTGTTCACGTAAGTAGGTCATATGCAGGGATATGCTGAGCCGCACCTCTCATGAAGCGACCGCTTCAGGCGGCGCTATGCTGGGGCCCCGGGGGGGGACGGCATTTTTTGATCTAAGCCAGTCCAGGACAGTTTGTCCTGGACTGGCTTAGTGTCACCGTCTCGACAGGGAAAGTGAGCGGTGGATTGGGGCGATCCTGCTGGACACAGTGCTGCTCCAGCGGCCGCCCCTCACCCTTCGCAGAGAGCAGGTCTCCTTGCCTGCTCCGCCCCGCCCCCTCCTCACTCCTCTCCACTCCTCCTCACACGCCGGGTGACGTGGCCACGTAATCAGGCCCGCACCCAACGTGTGCCTGCGTCCTACGCGGTCTCACAAGACTACTGCGCAGGCTGAAGAGCAGAAGCAGGTAAGATTCCGCAGAAGAAATTGTGATTTTTCAAGTATTTAACCCCTATCCTACGGATAGGGGATAAATACTAGATTTATGATGATGGGGGGTTGGAGTTCTGGGGAAGGGTTGGAGTGCTGGGGAAGGGAGGCTTTTTGATGTCTGTCTGGCCCTTCCTTGGGCTTGAGGACTGTTTTTTTTCCCACCCACCTTGTAATTCTTTCACGTGCTGGTTAATTGGAGCATTACAGTCTGTAGTGCTCCTATTAACCCCCAAGTGCAAGAATTGCAAGTGGGTGGGAAAAAAAAAAAAAAAAGTCCTCAGGCCCAAGGAAGGGCCAGACATCCAGAAGAACCCCCTCCCCCAGCAACCCCCCTCCCCCAACACAATAATGGTGTCTGCCAGCTTTAACTGAGGTGCCATTTTACCGGCAATCGCAGGCACCCGGAGCAAGATTCAGGGCCTGCGTGCATTTTTATGGCAGCCGGGAGCCTTGTGAGGCTCCAGCCTGTCATTCTATACTTTCTATTGTAGGCTACTCTATGTAGCCTGCAATAGAAATGCCGGATTTTTGCGATGCATGGTATTAGTGATCAATCCCCTAGGCCCTAGCCATTAGCTGCTGTGTGCGGCCCTCGCAACAACCTCTTGTTACTCATGTGGCCCTCGGGATACCCCGAGTTTGACATGCCTGTTCTATAGCATGTGCGTACCCATTCACCTACTATAAATTGAATGCTAATATTATCTATTCATTTGCTAATTTTGGTTCTCTGAATTGAAGGATTGAATTTTAGGGAAGCAATCCTATTTTAATATTAATACTAATTTACAATGTTACACATTTTTTGCATATATATCCCATACTGTTTTGTCCTGAATGGCTTATGTAAACAAATAAAGAAAGTTTTCTATAAATTGAACTTCCTATTAGAGATATACATGTGATATATATCTTGGAATGAGGTGTATTACCCTGTTGCATAGAAGGAGGAGATTGTTTAAATATTAAATATATCAACTTTTATAAGACTTGGTAAGCTACCTTCTATCAATATATACAATAATGCCCAGTATTAATTAATTAAGGTTTTCAAATCCGATTCAAGTTAATCAATTTATATGTGCGCCCCTTTGAAAGCATAAGATAGAATAACACCGATCCCATAGTCAGTTTGCAAACAAAGGGAAAAAAACCCGGACGCATGCGCGCCTCTTCGGGAACATCCGTAGAAAGATGGAGATTGCTGAGAACAGCGTACCAACCAGTGCGCATGCGTGGGTGCCTGATACACGCGGGTAAGAAGTTTAATAGCCTGCACACAGACTTTTTAGCACTTAAGAATCAAATCACCACTACGATATGTGCATGAGTGGATGGATCCCTTCTAAACTATAAAACTGCCCTAATTATCCATATTTTTACAATATTCGGGCCAAACACTCAAGCTTCCAATGTGCATGCGCAACGGAACGCTTGCCTTCCGCGGGCATTTTAATTATTTAAAGGCTCCACTCGGAGCATCAGATACAGCTTTCTGCACTCTCACACGCAACATGGATGCTACAGGACTCTCCCATCAAAAACACCTGTAAGGTAAGACCCTTGGTTTGAATTATCAGAATGAGAAGGTCTGACCACACAAAAGATTAAGGACAGAAGTCCTTCTGCCCGGTAGATATTAATTTAGACTGACAGACATAGCTGGAATTTCTCCTCTCTCCCTTGCCATCAAACCAATGGGATATTTACAATCTCTATATGTATTGTGGCATAAGCAATCTATTCCAATATTCGTAGGTCCTATAATAGTTTGATTAGTGCTATCAATTAATTGTCTCAAATGGATTTTCTGTGGTCTTATTATATATTCATGTTTTTTATGGTGCGTTTTTTTCCTCGTTGGTATATACGTATATTTCTTTTATGGCATACATTTTTATTATACATTTTTATTGCATGGTTTATATTTGGGCGGGTTCTTATACGATCCTATTTTTTTGTCTTAATGTATAAACGACAAAAATAGGATACGTGTGTGTACTATATATACACACACTTGAAAAGGGAGGAATCCCCAAAACGCGGTTTTTAAATGCGTCGTGTAAAGAATTTCCAATAAAGTGCATGTTGTTTTCATCACATCTGGAGTAGCGCAGTGTCCATTTGTTGGTCAAGTCTCTCTGGTTGTTTCTCTCCCTAAGGGGGTGTTGGACATTTCTGCTGCTGTTGTACCTCCAGGAATACACATTATCGATCTGTCAAGAATTTCCCTTCACCTAGGAAGAGACAGCGGAGGGTTGCTCGGTACTGTAATTTGTGTTTAGACATGTTAATGGCACCCCCTTGCCAAACTACCACCACTGAGGGGCCTAGGGAAAGGTATAGGTGAATGTTGCGCGAGTACCTGGCTGACCACAACCCTGTCCTCTCCGATCCCTCTGCGCCCTACATGTATTGGGTGTTGAAGTTGGACCTGTGGCTGGAACTGGTGCTTTATGCCTTAGAACACTGGCAGCAGGACAGCCCCTCCATCTGAAAGGGTCTTCAGCGCAGTCGGTGGCATCATCACTGATAAGCGCACCCGTCTGTCAGCTGACACTGATCAAAATGAACAACCAATGGATTGACCCAAGATTTGCATCTCCACCAGAGTCAAGCACCCCAACATGAAGTTAAAACCACCCCATTAAGGCTCACCTCAAGGGCCTAATATTATGCTCCTACAAGGCTCAATTCACCTTAAGGGCCTAAAACTCTGCTGGTACAAGGATCTCCTCACCCCAAGGGCCTGAAGCCAAGTTTGGGGGGGGCTCACCCCAAGGGCCTGAAAAGTAATTTTGGTATGGCTAAGCTTAAGGACCTCTAACTTAATTTGGAAGGGCTCACCTCAAGGGCCACAAGTAATTTTTGGAGGTCTCACCACATCACACACACAATGACAGTTAAGGGTGGGGGCTGTTTGATTTCCCCCTTGCCTATGCCATCTGTGGTTGTCATGGGCAATGTGATTTAAAGGAGTGCATGCTAAAGTTTCTTTAGCTTAAAATTTGTCTCTGTCCATACTAATGTAGAGGAAAGAAGGTTTCCATGTAATTTTCCACTTTCCATAGGAGGTTATATTGAGCTTGGAGTGTCTAGTTGATAGGCCGTGATAGTGGTGTAGTACTGGGACTTGTCTGCAATGGCATTTTGTACTTATATACCTTTGAGATGTTACATGTGGCTCTGTATATTTGTATCTATTGCTGTCTGACAGTTTATACTGTATTGTGTCTTGTAGTTGACAAGTCTTCATATTTTATGAATTTTGTATTGATATTTAACATATTTATGCTATATGTATTTACAGTTGTTACTTTGTATCACGTGTGTATAGTTAGTATTGGTTTGTAGTTTCTATCAGCCATGTCAGATACCCAGACACCTTGCACCTTCATGAATGGGACAATCTAAAGGAGGCAATTATAGACAATTGGTATATGCTGACTATAGCCTGATTAGTATATGCTGAAGGAGTGAGAGCTCATCTGCCATTAGCTCACTACAATTTTCTATTTTCACAGCTCTTCTGCACTACCCCAGTGAGCGGCAGAGGTTCTGTCTTACTATACATAGAAACGCATTATTTAAAGGGGATAGACTAGACCAGGGGTGCCCAATACGTCGATCGCGATCTACCGGTTGATCGCGAAGGACGTATGGGTCGATCGCGGGATCGGTGTCTGCTTGTTGACAGCACAGGCTGAGAATCATCTCCGGACACTGGCAGGCCGGGGCCTTGCACTCGTTTGCAGTCAGGGCTGTGGCGGCCCCGCCTGCCAGTGTCCGGAGATGATTCTCAGCCTGCGCTGTCAACAAGCAGACGCTGGAGAGCTGTCTCCTGCTCTCACGCTCTGCCCTGCCCACAAGTGGGTAGTAGATCTTATCCCTTGGTCAGTTTCTAAAGTAACTCACATGCTCAAAAGGTGTGAGCACCCCTGGACTAGACCAACATTTACATGCACATATTTGAACACAGTTTCATCTATACACATCCTCTATTCCAACAACATGCAATATATTGGCGTCGTTACATCGACGATATTTTTTGTTTGTGAAAGGGGCCATTGGACACCTTATTGGCATTTCATACTAGCCTCAATATAGTTTACCCAGAACTTCAATTCACCATTCACTATGATCAGTCCAAACTAAATTTCCTCTACATGTGGGTTCTGAAGGATCATTTAGGCCAATAGCATTCTCTGAAGGCGGCCAGCCTGAGTTGTTAATGCACCTGAGGAAGGGCAACTAGCCCGAAACGTGTTGTGCTTGTTTACTGACATTAAAGTTTTGGAAGATTCTCTGGCTGACCATTGGTGTTTGTGCGCGCTTATCCCCACACCTCCACGCCTGTTTGGGTCAAGACCCTGTGGGACGTTATACATCCATTTTTTGCTGTGCTCCTCGGTCCACAAGAGGGGAAGTAGTCGCTGCCATCACCACCTTATATTTTGACGAATTCTACTATTAGTGGCATCTCGCCACGTGAGAAGGTAAGAGGCCATAATTTTGGTCTTTTTTATCTCTTCACGTGCGAACTTACTACACAATCATTGGCGCTCGGTGTTTCTCCCCTTTTTTTGTCAACAAAATCAATGGCATTGTATGTAAACACTGGCCCATGCTCCATAGATCCTTCCCTGATATTGAGGAATTCAAACATCCTCCGCTTGAGTTACAAGAGGGAGAAGAATCTAATGGACTCTTCGGTAAGAGCAGACATTGGCAGCACAATGAGAGCCCCGAGAAACATTTCTATCCACTCCTAAATATGGCACTTTCCCATGCTTGCATTGTATACAATGCTCTGCGATCATTAAGGGAGATCATTTTCTGCACCCTCATACTGGACACCGTTTTCCGATTAGACTTTTACGTGTGACTGTTTGTGGTTTCTCCTGAAGTGTCCCTGTAGCTTAGTGTATGTGGATGAAACCACCCAACACATACGGCACCGTATTTCTAAGCACAAGTCCACGATCAGAAACCACATTGATACTCTTCCAGTACCTGCTCATTTCAGTAAAGCCAGACACAATGTGGCACAACTATGGTTTCAAGTTATCGAACATGTTCCACATCCAAGATGGGGAGGCAATCGCATAGCCCTCAAACGGAGGGAATCCTTTTGGATCCATACGCTCAATACCATTCAACCAATGGGACTCAAACAGGGCATATGAGCGGACATTCTCGTTTGGAGAAATCTTCCCCCCTTTTTTTCCTTTCCAGGCTATGGTATACTATTTTGGACCTATTCCTTTGTATGTATCAATAAGATTGTACTACATTCATTGGTATACGCCTTGGTTATTGTTTTTTGGTTTTTGTTTTATTTGTAATAACCATTTCTACTTTTTCCATACAGACTCATTACAGATTGTTGGAGCTTGATATATACGCTTTGCCGATGTCTGGCTTATATTATTCTTACACATTTTTTTCTTTTTCCTTTTCAGACAAAGTGACATCCCCAGCTTATACTGGTATAGTATAGATATACAGTAGCACAAGATAGCAAATCAACATTCTTTTCCCCGTTATGTTTATATTCATTACATTCCTCCCCTTTTTGTATTTTTATTTTTCCCACAATGCTACTGTTATTTGTATGGCAGTCTCTTTATTATCTCTCCTTTTGTCCTGCGTTGCATTATTTATATTTGTTGCATTTATTGTGCTAAGAGTTTTCTTTGTTTCATGTCCTTTTCACTCTACTGTTATCCCCCTTGTTTTTTCCTCCCCTTTTTTCCCCTGGCTGTCAGCTAGCATACTCTTTAGTCTCTGTCTCATTTGCAGTCTTGGATGGCTTTGTGCATGCGCACTGCACCGGTGGAGCGCATGCAGACTTCCAGGCATGTGACTTCCGGTTTTACGGCGCGACAACGCCGGGGACGATACTGCTCAGGTAAGAGGGCGGATTTCGCTCCTGGTTGGCTCCCAATACCTCAGGGGTTATTTAACCCAACTAATATTAAGCCCTTCACATGCCATGATCCTGTCACTTCACCCGTCCGGTACTAGGTAAGCTGGCCCCACCATCCTCACTGCCTTTATACAGCCTCCAACCGGCCTCTTAGTCTACGGCTTTGCCAACTCTTTCCCCCCCTTCCTCCTTATACCACTCGTGCAGCCTCTTCTATATTTCCTATTTGTCACTGCAGCTCACGATTCCCTATTACAGCGCCTGTATGCGGCTTGTTTGGGTCTGTCTCCTTTATCTGCCAGTCTTGTCTACTTCTTCCTGCTATTCACCAGTTATTTCCAATTTCCTTTGGCAATTTTTCCTTGTGTGTTTTTTTTTTTTTTTTTTTTTTATTTCTGATCACATCTCATTAGTTTCCTTGCCATGATTTTGCATGAGTTTTGTTACAATGTCTTGACTGTTTTATTTACCCTTCTCAACCATAGATCACATCTGATGAAGGTCTGAAGGACCGAAACGTTATATTACCTTGAGCTAGTGGCTACTTTATTCATATCTGCTTGTCAACGTGAACATTCATGGCATTTTCCTTGTTATCACTTGTCCCCTAATCAATTGTCACTTTACATTGTAAGTGTATACAGTAGCATCTATTTTTTAGATCAGATACCCAGACACCTTGCACCCTCATGAATGGGACTATCTAAAGGGGGAGATTATAGACAATTGGTATATGCTGACTATAGCCTGATCATTAGTACATGCTAATATCATTAGTATCTGCCATTAGCTCACTACAATTTTCTATTTTCACAGCTCTTATGCACTACCCCAGTGAGCGGCAGAGGTTCTGTCTTACTATACATAGAAACTCATTATTTGAGGGGATAGACTAGACTGCGCTGGAAGCAAGAAGAACCCACCATCCATATATCATAAAGCCTGTAAGTATACAGAGACAGGCACCCTGGGACAGCTCTTCACAGGGCAACTTGCAAATGGCAGATTGTGACAAAAGTGGGAGAGACCCTAACACTAAAATCAAAGGTTGTCTAACCAAAGCTTCAACAGATTTATTTCCATGCATGATGTAGTAAGTCTACAATAAACAATCAGATATCTGTATACCAGTCCATTATACATGGAAACAAATACAACTATCTGACTTACATACACGAGGTGTTCGACTCAAGCCCTCACAGACCCAGTGATAACATTAGGTTGAAGCCAAGAGTGGATTGAGTAGAGGTATTCGATCTTCCTATATGTTTACAATTCCTTTTGAAGCCAGACTGACTTAAACTGCAGAAAAAAAAAAAGTCACGTTTCCACAACGTGGGGCCTTATCCTTAATGAAGATCTGGCCTGTGATTTAGTCCTCGGTGCATTGCTGACATCACATTGCACTGAAAAGCGAATGTTTACAAAGTGATGGGACCCGAAAACCAGGAAACCTGGTGTCTGAAGTATATTGAAAAGATGGGACTCTCCAGGGTGATATTTTTAGCTGTCATGTAAGGTTGTGTCTACTCCATGCCAGTATGGGCACCCAAACTATGACAATGCACAGATACAACCTACAGAGAGGTCCGGTTCATGTGATCCATCTGACTTGTGTCTTCTCTCCTAGGCCCCAATAGAAAAGATAGATATAATCCTCCTGACTACCCTCCTGCCTGCAGGACTCATAGGAGAGACCATCAGAGTTGGAGATTCTATGGCTTCTCTTATACAGGCCACTCATCATACTAACATACCCAAGGAGCAGCCGTGGTTCTGCAATACTATGCACAGACAACCAGCCCTGGACAGAGCAGGAGGCAGGAAGAACTTTCCCTGCATATGCACTAAGACTATGTGGAAGAGAAAGGAGTCTTCAGGGTCACATGTGTAGACACCTAAAAATAAGGACAGCCCAAAAATGTCACCTGTAGGGGTGCATGGTGGTTCCTGTAGTTTGCAACAGCCTCTACAATAACACCCCCTTCCAAGTGTGCCTAGCATGAGGTTTGGATTAAAGATAAGGTCAGGGACTATATCTAAAGGTGTGGGTGTATACCAGGAGGCTTCAACTATAGACTGCAATTGTCACCTTTACTCCAGTAACCACCACCATGACCCATAGAGTGTACAGTATGTATAAGCCCGTGTTGCCGTCCATTACTGGGGACTGGATGTTTTGCATCTTCATGTAACTAGAACTTGTCCATATATAAAGTAAGTAATGTTCGTTATAAAGCTTTTTTTTTAATGAGGAAACCAGATTTGACTATTAAAGCAGCCATCGCATCAGTATCTGGGTCCATATGTATGGCTATTAAAGGGATGGCTCATCAGGATTGCCTACAACTACTGACATCAGTGGCAAACTGCCAAAATTTGTTAGGAAAAAGCCTTCCCCTTCCAAACATGGCAGCCAGTTTTACTTGTTAGTGCAGAAGGAAAAAATAAAATCTGGAAATCCGTAGTCACTGAAGTCCTCGCTTTAGTCCATAAGGAGAAATTACATCTTTACTCAACAGCTAAAAATGCCAGTTGGACAGTAGCTTTAAACCTAGGTTGGAGGCATTGTTCTGTGCTAAATAGTAATCTATTCTTAAGAGCTGTTATTTTAGATCAGTTTGGGGCTGTTGTACCCCCACCACTCAGCTGTTCTCTGCACCTTTACAGCCCAGTTCCTATTCACACTGTGCAGTCTACCCAGATTTGAAGTAAATTTTTAGTCATACATAACCCCCATGCTCCTTCACCTGGGATAGGCAAACACCTGCCATTCACACCTTTACCCCACTAACCGTTTTGCCCAGGCCTTGAGCAAGGTACCATTACTCATACAAGTAAGGGAAGAGTGCTTTGTGGCCATATCTTATCTTGACTGGACTGCTCTCAGTTCTAGATTCTCAGGCAGAGACCCCCACCCCATCTGCATAGGAATAAAATAGATTTTCATGACAGTGGAGCCCCAGAACTGTAAGGCATATTTGGAAACTACAGTCACCTGCCTCCCTTTAAGACATGCTCACACTGAATGTTTTTGCAGACAAAAAAAAGATTCTGAATATATATTTTTTTTTTAAATTGACCCATGTGCTAGGCAAAAAACCCCTTCAGAAACAGCTCAAGATACTTCAAGTTGACAAACAACTGTGTCAATTTAAGCTTAAAGCTACAGCCATATGACAGATACACATTGTATACAGAATCTTCCACATCAGCGCAGCATAGAACAACTCCTGGGTGGGGAGCTAGGAGCATAGATATTCATATACCGGACACCCCACCAACTCTTCTATGAGGGAGACACCAGAGCCTGAGCCCCCTCCCCAAACCAAGTGTCTTAACCTAATTAGTATTCCTCATATGATCCAATTGGGATTTCTTCACATGCAACTGCACCCGATCCCAAACTCTGCAGTTATCAAATTCCAACTCGATTATTTTTTTTTGTTATAAAGTGGACAAAACTAAACCAGGAGTCTGAACAGGTGCAAGTTTCTCACCAAATCCATTTTCTAATTCATTGGTGGGGTAGAAAGGTTTACCTAGACCCTGAGACAAGAGTGCTGTCCACATAAATCTTATAAACCTGAGAATCCAGAAGATGTTACAATTAGAAGACAGTGACAATTTCTGCAGACGAACAAAAATACCTGACCGCCTTGGTGGACCTCCAGGAACCACCTAGGCGCTGGAGTCTCTGGATTCAGACAGTCCTTGAGCATAAAATTGGCATCTCCACATTGGGAACACAATCCTTGTAGTCTCTGAAAGTTTTTTTTTTTGGATCCAGTGGAGACAGTTGACTAACACCACATTTAAGGAGAAGGCCCAGATTTGTGGATCCTTTAAAAAAAACCAAAAACAAACACCTTAAGCTACTGCAGTGGCTGTGACAGCAGCTTGGAGTTGCACACAGTCTCATGATGGTGAAACCAATTCTTGAGTCAGCCATGTCAATCTGCATTTGTTCTACAAGGTTCTGCGTTTGTTCCATGCAGGATTTTCTTTGAAGGCTTGTGATTTATGGAATTACAGCTTAAGCAATTCCAAAAGAGTAATGGAAGAGCTACTTAAGCAATTCCCTAACAAACCACAGGTAACTGACAGGATCAGCAGACTGCAAGTAAACAGGCTACCTATAATCCTACACCGCTCTGGTTCGCAGAGTCTAAGGCTACCCTGAGGTATTCACCAGAGCCTGCCGCAAGGCAGGATGGACTTGGCTGCTCAGGACCCAGGTTGCAACCCCAGAACAAGGTGCCAGAAAACAGGTGCACTTGCAGGCTAAGAACCAAACCAGAACACCTATGGCAGGTAGAAAGAATAATGCACAAGCCAGGAGAGTAGATGAATGCCAGAAGTCCAGGCCATGGGCAAGTGATGCACTTTATACCCACATGCAAACAAACATGTATGAAATCCATCACAAGCAACTGAGCTAGGAAAGTGTCAGGTTTAAATACCCCACCTTAACCCTTTATTGGATGTGGAACTAGAGGCCTGATTGGTTCTGCATCTTAACCTCTGACTGGCTGAACAGAACTAGCCAAAGTTTGGCTGGTAGCCATAGCAACCTTAAAGTGACAGCCATGCCGCAAATGCACATGCCGTACAGAATCTCCCCCAGCCCAGAAGAGAATGACGGAGAAGTAGGACTGCAGATATTCAGATCCCCGACACTTGTACATTTCACCACTGTTTTGTTCCTAGTTCAGCTTTTTGCTGCCTCTAAAGCCTGGCCGCAGGATCCAAAGAACTGCAGAATCCAAAGAAGAAAAAACTCTCTGACCCCTCATATAATCTCCGGATGTTTCTTTTGTCTTATATCATAACAGAGCATAAAAAATAAATAAGAAAATCAGTGTATTTTTATTCTAGGGCAGTAGCCATGTTTTTCAAGAGGACGGGACATTTTCTTGTCTATATAGTGAGCGCGGCCATTTTGTTTGATGTAGTTGACAATATAAAAATATAGGTATTTATTTTTGTATTGTTTCCTTTTGTTGCTGCATTACCCTTTTGAGTGAAAATAAATTCTACCTTTGTTTTGGACTAAAGAAACTGTACTTTTGTGTCTATGCCACCCCACGTAGCAACCCCAGACCCTGACTATATATATATATATATATATAAATATATATATATATATATATATATATATGTACAACAGAGCGTGGCATACCATTCTAGATTTGCTTTTCAGAGTTCTAGGGAAGCTGGGTACCACACCTGGTAATTCTATAATCAGAGCTGTTACATAAGGTAATTTATACCGTATATAATAAATCTCCTTCCTTGAGCCTTAGCTTGCCAGGAGTTTCTCCTTACAAATATCTACAGACACACCCACCGTAGACTAGTTGTATAGTTGTTTTATGTTCTAATTTAGATACATGCTTAATGTTTGCACATGTTTTCCTCAATCCCGGGAACATCCCTTTAAGGACAGTATACACACAGGAGGTTGTGCGCTGACCTTTTTGTTACATATCTCTTTATCTGTGATGCGAGGAGGGCAGGAGTTAGGTCTGACTGTAAAATGATACGAGAAATACAATGTCCAATAAAATGAGGAAGTCTGACTATAGCAAGTAAACGCTGCTGCTGGGGTTTTGTTGGCGTAATGAACATTCTGATTCTCTTCCATGGAAATATCTGTATAACCAATGTCAGTCAAAGGGTAAGTTCACATGGGGTTTTTTGGCCCGGAACCTGAGGCGGAGGCCATTTCAGGTTCCAGACCAAAATACGGGTAGCTGTGACTGAATGCCGATGCAGAGCACTCCGCTCCAGATTAGGTCCAAATGAATGGGCTTAGTCGGGAGGCAGTGTATTCAGGCGGATGTCGCGAGGCGAATCCACCTGAAAGAATGAGCATGTTCCTTCTTTTTCCCGGGGGCCGGAACAAACGGCTCCCGGAACAAAAGAAATGACCGCTGTCTTTTTGGTCAGGATTTTGAGGCGGAGATGGCCTCAAAATCCTGACCAAAAAACCCTGTGTGAACTTACCCAAACAGGCACCAAGGAAACAACTTAACCCCTTAATGCAATTAAATATAGCCAGAGGAGTGTCTGGAACAACTCTGGGGCGAGTGCTGCATAACAGGAAGGCCAGGGCATCCCCAAATCCTGACATTGTTTTTTATTTATTTTTAGGTTGTTTTTTTTTATATAATTCATTTTCTATAGAAAAAAATTAATTTTGGGGCTTTATAAAAAAATTTCATACACTTTTTTTTTCACTTGTTCATATGTCCCTTTAGGACACTTAAACCAGCAATGCTTTGATTGTTGCTTCAGTATTATAGTCTGCAAGACACAGCATACTTGTGTCTTGCAGTCTATACAGGAGGTCAGCGTATTCAGACGCATAGGCTGACCTCTTGAGGTCGTTAACAGCTAACACCCGTTTCTGCACTCAGATAATGAGCAGGTGTTTGGTGTCGTATTACATCCTGGTGCACAAAGAACCAGGTGCCTAGGACGTAATAGTACATCCAAAATCATTAAGGGGTTAAGGGTGATTGTAATCTCAAGACAACTAAAGCACCATTAAGTTGTTTTTTTGTTTTTTTTTTGGTTAATGTAGATTGTGAGCCCACATACAAACATACAAACTCCTTGTAGATGTTGTTCCTGGCGGGATTCAAACCCAGGACTCCAGCTCTGCAAGGCTGCTGTGCTAACCACTGAGCCACCGTGTTGCCCCACACTATTAAGTTTTGATAATGACCACGTTTTTCATGTGAAGAGGTCTCTACTATACCCTCAATTTTTGAGAATGACATTATCCTGACACATGGCACTACACTACTGAATAAAGCTCTGGGAACAGAGAAAACATCTCTGGTGAAATGTCCACAAAGGGAATTTGGTCATGATTGTTTCGAAATATAATACTTTTTTGCTCCGATCCTAGAGAGGGGGAAATGTATAAATGTCAATATTTTTATTCATATTTATTTCTTTCTGAATCATTTACAGATAGCAAAGTGTGAAAAAAAACAGTACCTGGATCGTCATGGGAAAAAAATGCATTTACTATGGAGGCCCGCACATACTATAGAGAGCTGCTCATATAGACCTGCAGAGGTGAACCTGACCATACTTTTTTTTATTAATGTAAATTACTTTATATTGTTTGGCAATTTACATTTTTTACAGATATGAGGAAATAGTAAAAGTTATTAAATTATTTTTAATATTTCTCATTGTTGGCCACTAGAGGGAGCATCACCTGTGTACTGTGTTGAAGGGGTTATTTAAAGGGGTATTCCCACGTCGCATACTCACCAGTCTTCACTACTATAAAATCTTCTTTCTTCCTGGTTTCTTGCATCATTTGGTGGGCGGGGTTTCACATGCAACCTGCCATTTAGCTCCACCCCCCATTAGTGTGTGGCTCCGCCCACCCATATTGGGCTATGAAGTACAGGCAGCAGCAACTCCATTCTGTGTTACATACAGAGATTGCCTGTCTCTGCCATAATGAACACAATTGAATTAGCTAACCTGATAACTGGGAGAACAGAAGAAATGAAAGCAGCTCCTCTCCTCAATCTGCTAACAGGAAGCTAGGTCACGTGGTGTAGACACAGGAATAGCTAGAAACACAGGCTCGCTCCCTGCACTTAGCCCCTCCTCCCTCCCCCCTGAGAGCAGCAGATACATCACTTGACTTTTGAGCAGATAAGTCAAGGACTGTGTCAACAATGAATTGAATAAAGTAAGATAATGGACAAAGCAGTTTTGCTGAAGCAGTGTATTTAGGAAAAGTCTTATATTCACATTAACAAGCAGTATAGATAGGATCCTTGTGATGGGACAACCCCTTTAAGATCCCATTTGTATTGGATGCTAATGACGAATCCACAGGATAGGTCATCAGTATCTGATCGTGGGATATGACTCTCAGCCCCAGCCCCGATTAGCTGACCTGGGTCCAGAGGTTGTATACATGATATACAGTTGAAAGTATGACATGAATGGGAGCAGAGCTTCAGTTCCCCAGTGCCATAGATACATTTTCAGATGTGCATTTAGTTGAGCTGTGCATGTATATTGAGCATGTAGCTGAATTGTGTATGTGAAGTGCAAGTAGCTGAGCTGTGTGTGAGAAGGGACCGAACTGGAAGCGGAGCTTAAGGGGAGGTACCACATGATGTGGATACGGTTGGACTGCAGTCATTAGGCCAATTAAAGGTATAATTAGGTTGTAATCATTTATAAAGAACGGAAGTTGCTGTGAGGAAGTCAGTGAATCCGGAAGCCTCCACCCTCCCTCCCTCATTAATAATAGTATGAGATGGTGAGATTAAGAAGAAGGACTCAGGAAGAAAGGGGACTTGGGACATGGTTGGTGGATTTGGGAATTAATGCTGTTACGGCAGCTAGGCGGGGGGTCCTTGGCGTTGTGGAGGAAATACATGGTGGTATGGTTGAAGGGGAGAGCTATAAAGCTCTGGACTCCCCAAACAATGGTACAGTTCAGAATTATTTTGGTCTGGCCTGGGAAAGTAGGGATCCTTAATGAAAGATGGTTGGTAAAATGGTGCCTCCGAGCTCTGTTTACAGCTGAAGGTAATTAAATTAATTGGTTAATAGGCCAATGTGTTGGCTCCGAGGACCCCCTTTAGTTAGTAGTTAGGCGGTATTTAACATTTGTTATATGTTAACTTTATTTTGTTAATAAAATGGCTGCAAATCAACTCCATTGCAATAGTGTCGAGTCTTTACTTAGGTGGTGAAAGGTGAAGAGTTGTAAGGTGTAGAAGTTACCTCATTATGTGTTCTGCATGTAGTTGACTGAGTAAAGTACATGGAGTTGAGCTGTGTGTGTGACATACATATAGTTTGGTTGTGTGTGTATGTAGTTGGCTGTTTGACATCCATTCAATAAAGTGTGTGTGATATGTATGTAGTTCAGTTGCATATGTGATGTGCATGTCGTTGGCTGTATGCATGGACTGGAGATGTAGTACAACTGTGCTTGTAGTAAATATATAGTTGAGCTGTATCTGCTAGACAAAGATTCTTGCTGTCATGAAGGTCATATACTAATTAGAAATCATCCATGTACTGCATGGTGCATAGACATAGTACACCTACAATATTAAAATGTATTTTATGATATTCAGTCATAACTTCCTGAATTGCAATTTCCTGAGTTATGAAAACAAAAATGTAAAAAAAAAAAAAAATCCTAAAATTAATCAAGTCTGATGTGCATTAGCACCACATAGGTAAACTGTATTTACAGGTTTCGATTGTGAGCCCTAATGAGACAGGGAATGATGTGAACCATGACAATCTGTACAGTACTATAGAATATATAGGTGAAATTAATAATGTTTGGTCTGTATGTGAGTCAACAAGGGTTGGACCTTGATTGTGATTGACTTACTTTGTAATTGTTGTAGAAAAGTTGAGGCATTCTCAAATAAAACTGTATAAATGATAATTTTTGTGTTTGAACTTTATATGAACACTTAATGTAGCTTGAAATAACACTGCGCTCATTCTACACCTATATGAGTTTATGCAGTAACACAAGGGACAGTCCACCACTGCTATGTTCTGAAAAATAGTAATAGTTCTAGTTCTTACAGTTTCTATCTAGGATTGTGTCTTAAACCGCTGTTTAAGTATAGGAAAATTTAAGAAACTTTGTAATGTAACTTATGAGAAAAAAAAGCTTCTTTCTGACCTTATCAGTCTTCTTTCTAACCCCAGATACTTTTTAATTTTTCCATCTTCACATTACGCCTGGAGCAGAAAGAAACTGGAGGGGTCATGGAGCAGATGGGTAGATACTTACACTTATCCCTTACCTATGCAGGTTGTAGGCCATGGGCTTAATGTGGACTGTGGTCTACAAGTCAGAAAGTGATAGAGCAGGAAGCTTTACCACTGTAGCTTCATGCTCAACCAGTAGCACAACAGGGTCAGGGTGCCACTTGTATTTTTATCAACCGGATTGGAAGAACCAGAGAGAGCTGGCTCCACCCTTCATTTACTGATCTCTGCTCTTCCTAGCAGTCACTTCAGTCTCTAATGGGCCCTCTGGGCATCGATAGCATAATGTGCTCCTGAAGTGGGCAGGAGCAGGGATCGGTAAGTTAAAAGAGGCCATTTTCAACTGGAATAATCAAGTCAGTAATGCCCTATTAAAAAAGCAGTGGGTATCCAATAGAGGTCCCTAAAGACATGGTGGGCCAGTCCAAGCCTAGCTTTAAGCATAACTGATTGTCTGTGTCTATGTCCATCATTTCCTGTACATGACCCCAGTATGGAGACTTTTTTGCCTTAAAGGGGTATTACAATCAACATAATCATATCTATATTTGTAGATAATTAAAAGTTAAACAGTTTTGCAAATATAAGTAATTAAAAATTCTGCAGTGTTTTAAAGATTTTCTCTAACCATCTTAGTAGTGACAATCTGTTGTCTTGATCGGTTACCAATGGATACGACCACTAATGCAGAAACTTTCTATGGTCTGGGACTTGTCAAAAACCCAGCCATGATGTTCTTATTGTAGCCGGGTTATCGGGCAGAGACACTACATGTATGAGAAGATATCCTGGCCACAATAAGGAAATCATAGCTGATTTTGTGACCTTAGAAAGGTTCTGCATTCATGGTCATATCCACTGGCAACCGACCAAGACAACAGACTGTGACCACAAGATATTTAGAGAAAATCTTTAAAATTCTGCAAAATGTTTAATTAGATATATTTGCAAAAATGTTTAACTTTTAATTATCTACAAATGTAAAAATAATTATGTAGATGGGAATACCCCTTTAAATATTTATTGTGTATACATCAGGCAAGTTTTACATAAGGTGATATAAGGTGGTGATGGTATATATGTAAAATATGATAACCTGTTTGGTGAGTTTTAGCTGAGTAACAATTCTGTCAGCCCCGGGCTCTGTCATATAATACACCTTGCTGGAGTTGGGAAATAGTATTCTGGAGAACACTTGGTTGCAGAGCCCCAGTCACTTGCAGAGATGTCTCATCAGAAGCATTCAGATCAACTGATTTTCTATGTGAATGGGAAAAAGGTATGTTTATATTCTAGTGTGGCAGGTCATTTTTTTCCATTGTAGTGTGTTTTTTCAGCATTTTTAATGTCTTGCATGTCTTAAGATGTTGTATTAAGTAAGACTGTATTCACACAAAGCTGCATGTTGCATGCTTGCATAAAGTAAGATAAATCATACAGCAGGGATAGCCATTGCATGTACTACTTCCATGTCCTCAGAGATGACTGAAATTAAAATACAATATTTATGTGTCTACTATAAAATATACACATTTTTCCAGAGTACAAATTTTCTGAGAAAATTAACTTCTTCTGATCCTGTGTGTAGTATGTGCATTTGATATGTTCTAAGAATTTGGCTCTTGGTCCCAGCAGTTGGAATCTCAGTAATCTGACATTTATTCCTCATCCTAAAGCAAACTCAACCTACTGCTAGATCCACGTCTGTCTTTGGTTTAAGAAACTGCATTAAAAAAAATCAGTTTTTACGAAAGAATGGCTGTGTATTACGGCCAGGAATAGGAGACAAACATGACGCTGACTTTGTTGTGGCATAAAAACAACCTGAAATAGTTTTTTGTTTGATTTTTTTTATCTGCTGTTGCTCACCTGATTGTTATTGTTTATATCACATGTACAATACTGCTACTGTATATCACAGTGAGTTAGCCACTGTCCAGTATAAGACAGTTAATCCAATGTGATTATTTCCCCAGCAACACATTCAGATTTTTTAATTTATATATACTGTATATATGAAATGTTTGTGGGTTTGTGACTTTGGATGTTTGGCGGTCAATCACGCAAAACCCGCTCCACCGATTTGGCTGAAATTTTCCACAAACATAGTTACTACACTGGATTGCGCAATAGGCTACTTTTCATCACAATAGCGCACATACTTTTTTCCCAGGACCCCCACAAAACCCAAACTCACATCACTATCTCTGCAATCTCACACACTTTGGACCATAGCAAGCCACAAAATTCATATTACCCCCTACAGCAGAGGTCAGCAACCCCTGGCGCACGTGCCAAGAGTGGCACTCCTGCCATATTTCACTGGCACGCCAGAAGCACAGGACCTGCAAGAGTTAAATGAAGTCCGAGCGTCCCTTCAGTGCTCTGCTAGAGCTGAGGCATAAAGACACTCCCCTTCTCTCACTGCCCTCCAATGAGAGGGGTGCAGGAAACCTAGGGGGTGGAGCTTAATCGCTCAGGTCTCTGCCTGCTATAGTGATAGCTCCTGCGTCTGCATCCTGCAAACGTTCCCGAGGAGGAGAGGAAGCTGCTAGCAAAGTAAGAAACACACAGGTCCCTTCCTTTAGTTCCTATTCTCATTAATGTCAGGCATTTGAGGTTATTAGTTTAGTGTTAGTAACTCCATGTGCCTCACATTAATAGGAATAAACCCCATCATGTCCCTCATATTAACCCCTGTGTGCCTCATATAAAGGTTACTAATATTTGAGACATATGGAGGTACTAATAAAAGACCTCAATAATGAAGATACTTCATTATTACCTCCAAGTCTCTCACATATCAGTAACTCTTACACAGGGGTTAATGTGAGGGACATGATGGGGTTAATTGCTATTAATAAGAGGCGCATGGAGTTACTAAACTGTCATGCACAGGGCCAGACTTTTATCTACAATTGGTCCTGTACATTTCAATGGGCCCATACACATAGATCCTGTTTTTGCAGCTGTGTGTCCAGGACAAATTGAGCTGTAAAATATAGAGCAGGTCCTATATTTGTCCTATACCTTTCCTACACCTGTCCGTATTTGCAGCCCTGTCAATTTATTTTTAATCTATAGGTCAGTCAAAACCATATCCGTGCCATTTGTGTGCAGGAGGCCTAAGGCTGAAGCACCACGTTGCGTTAACATAGCATAGCACATTACTGCTTCCTACCATCAAGGATGCAGGAACTGCAGTTTTAACTGCAAACAATAGCGGCTGTATATATTTAATATCGTCCTCCTGAGGAGCCATGCGATATGCATTGGCGAAACGCGTAGAGGAGCTATGAGGAGTACATAGCCCACATTAGGTCAGAATAGGAGAGCAGTGATATCTATTTTATGTCAAATTCATATACCCTTTCCTTCCCCAAGTGTTTAATTAATCACAGGGGTTTAGAGTGACTGTTATAACCAGTACAGGTTAGGGTAGTGTATATATATATATATATGGATGACTGAGGGGCAGTTGCTCATGGCTCTCCTATCTACATTCTCCTAATTGGGTCACTATCCTTCTATACAGTGACTACAGTTATGTATTGAGGAATTTATTAACGCACACGGACACCATCATTCCGTATAGTGTGTATCATTTCTCAATTTTTAGTGCACATTGGGGCTTTTTTTTTTTTTGTCTTAAAAAATTAAAAGTTATGTTTTAAATTTACTCTTTCTGTGACAAAGTCTACTTTCCCTCAGTTTAAACTGGGGCACCAGGAGAAGGACTTTATTTATACAGTCCTATGAAAAAGTTTGGGCACCCCTATTAATCTTAATCATTTTTAGTTCTAAATATTTTGGTGTTTGCAACAGCCATTTCAGTTTGATATATCTAATAACTGATGGACACAGTAATATTTCAGGATTGAAATGAGGTTTATTGTACTAACAGAAAATGCGCAATATGCATTAAACCAAAATTTGACCGGTGCAAAAGTATGGGCACCCTTATCATTTTATTGATTTGAATACTCCTAACTACTTTTTACTGACTTACTGAAGCACAAAATTGGTTTTGTAACCTCAGTGAGCTTTGAACTTCATAGCCAGGTGTATCCAATCATGAGAAAAGGTATTTAAGGTGGCCAATTGCAAGTTGTTCTACTATTTGAATCTCCTCTGAAGAGTGGCATCATGGGCTACTCAAAACAACTCTCAAATGATCTGAAAACAAAGATTGTTCAACATAGTTGTTCAGCGGAAGGATACAAAAAGCTGTCTCAGAGATTTAACCTGTCAGTTTCCACTGTGAGGAACATAGTAAGGAAATGGAAGACCACAGGGACAGTTCTTGTTAAGCCCAGAAGTGGCAGGCCAAGAAAAATATCAGAAAGGCAGAGAAGAAGAATGGTGAGAACAGTCAAGGACAATCCACAGACCACCTCCAAAGAGCTGCAGCATCATCTTGCTGAAGATGGTGTCACTGTGCATCGGTCAACTATACAGCGCACTTTGCACAAATAGAAGCTGTATGGGAGAGTGATGAGAAAGAAGCCGTTTCTGCACGTACACCACAAATAGAGTTGCCTGAGGTATGAAAAAGCACATTTGGACAAGGCAGCTTCATTTTGGAAACAAAAATTGAGTTGTTTGGTTATAAAAAAAGGCGTTATGCATGGCGTCCAAAAAGAAACAGCATTCCAAGAAAAACACATGCTACCCACTGTAAAATTTGGTGGAGGTTCCATCATGCTTTGGAGCTGTGTGGCCAATGCCGGCATCGGGAATCTTGTTAAAGTTGAGGGTCGCATGGATTCCACTCAGTATCAGCAGATTCTTGAGAATAATGTTCAAGAATCAGTGACGAAGTTGAAGTTACGCTGGGGATGGATATTTCAGCAAGACAATGATCCAAAACACCGCTCCAAATCCTCAGGCATTCATGCAGAGGAACAATTACAATGTTCTGGAATGGCCATCCCAGTCCCCAGACCTGAATATCATTGAACATCTGTGGGATGATTTGAAGCAGGCTGTCCATGCTCGGCGACCATCTAACTTAACTGAACTTGAATTGTTTGTCCAAAATACCTTTATCCAGGATCCAGGAACTGATTAAAAGCTACAGGAAGCGACTAGAGGCTGTTATCTTTGCAAAAGGAGGATCTACTAAATATTAATGTCACTTTTCTGTTGAGGTGCCCATACTTTTGCACCGGTCAAATTTTGGTTTAATGCATATTGCGCATTTTCTGTTAGTACAATAAACCTCATTTCAATCCTGAAATATTACTGTGTCCATCAGTTATTAGATATATCAAACTGAAATGGCCGCTGCAAACACCAAAATATTTAGAACTAAAAATGATTAAGATTAATAGGGGTGCCCAAACTTTTTCATAGGACTGTATATATATATATATATATATATATATATATATATATATATATATATATAGTGTATACTGTATATACAGTTCCCTGTACATATATCCCCACACACTCTCTCTTCTGGGTGTGGGTCACAGCAATACCTGGAGCAGAGTCAGGGTTGCTTACTCTGGTCTGCAGCAGCCTGATGTAATCAATCATCCCCTGCAGTACAAGAGGAGGAGGAGCTGTCCGCCTGTGCAGACACTTGTACACGTCATAGGTAAGTAAGTGGAGCAGACAAGCTGAGGCCGTCAGCCCTAGGTCTGTGCTAGGACTGTTCACCTCCCTGGCCTTCAGCAGTCTGCAGGTTACCACAGGCACATCATCTTGTCAGTGCTTAGACTAGGCCATTGTTTCTCAGCCTTTTTATGTGGAGTCCCCCTAGTAACAAAAAGTTCCTACCAAGTACCCCAAAGTACAAATGTATATTTAAAGGACTTATAACAGTTATGTAACAGCCCCACAGTGCCCCCATACGTAACATAATGGCCCCCACGGTCTTCATGTCAAATATAATTGTCCCCACAGTGCTTCCAAATCTAAAATAATGGTCCCCACAGCTTTCACGTAAAACATAATGGCCCCCACAGTGCCCCGCATGTAACATAATGGTCTCCCACAGCCTGCACATGACACATCATGACCACCAAAATTCCCCAAGTGTCCCCACTTGTTACATAATGGCCCCCACAGTGCCTGCATAATGACTGCCATAGTGCCCCCACGTGTAACATAACGGCTCCCACAGTGTCCTCACATGTACCATAATTGCTCCCACGTGAAGCTTTATAGCCCCCACAGTGCCCCAACCTGTAACATAATGGTCCGCACAGTGCCCCCACACCCAGAGATGCCTATGTTACATGCTGCTATACTTCATGCAGGTCCCCCTTGCCTAAGGTGGATGCCCATGGGAATCATCCTTACTTTCAAAGTGCAATGACCTCTTCCATCAGTACTGGTGAAGACGCTCATTGCAGTTACTGGTGTATGGGGAATGAATGGTCAGCTGAATTTATCACTTACCACTCTCCTCCATACTGCCTCTCGGCTCCAGGGCTTGCTTTGACGTCAGCACTTGGCACCTGGGCAGCAGAGCGCTGAGTGATGAAGACAGTTTACCACTCAACCCCGGGATACTAGTAATTGCAATGAGCACTGATTCTAAAATAAGCATGCACCTTCAGCCATGTACAGGCATCCATCCTGGGCAGAGGGGACCTGCTTGCAGTGTAACATGTAATATAGGCCAGTGGTTCTTAGCCGCAGTGCATTTCACCAGTGACTGCTGGGAACTAGACTACTTTCTCTTCAGGTCTCACAGTCACTTAGTGACTCACAATGGTTGGGATAGATTGTTTTATGACCAGCAGTCTATTCTCTTTGTCCTGTTATCCATCTCTGGTTGACTGTAAGAGATGGATATCAGCAAAAAGATTAATTGTCCACAAAACAATCCATTCCACCCCATGGACAGGTACAAAATGACTAAGACTGTGAGAGAATCTTAAGGATCAGAAGACCAGTCTGTGGACTGGATAGATGGTGTGTCTGTGATAACATGCAGCCTGCTGAAGCCCAGAGCTGTGTACAGTGCCAGCACAAATCTAAGGTCTGTGAACAGAAAAAAACAGGACATGAGTCACTGAGAGTGAGCCTGTGAAAACCTGAAGACAATGCAAAGTTAGACTACACATTCTTAAACTGCACACGATTTTCTAATACGGTTTGAGAACTTTCAGTCTTTCTAGTTTAACTTTACACCGCTTAATAGTTGGTGTATTTTCTGACAAAATTGTGGTGCAAATTTAAAAAATTTTGGCCCAATTTATAGCTCACGGTTTGGCATATTAAAGGGGTATTCCCATAACTCTTGTTCTGCAGCCTGCAGGGCTCTGTGCTGTCTTCACTTCCTGGATTTCTCTGCACATTGGTGGGCGGGGTTTCACTTGCTCTGCTATCTACTATGTTTGCAGTTAGTAATGAGGGATTGGTTGTAAATACATTACCACAGTATAAAGCTAATGTGGAAACTGATGTAGCAGAGCTGGATTTGAGTCAGCTTGCATTACATACAGAGGTAACGGACTCCTTATCTCAGCCCTTATCAGCAAAATTCAATTAAACCAGCTGATAAGTGGAAAAGCTGAAGATAGACAGCACAGTAATCCCGGAGCTCTCACCTCCCCCCTCCCCTATCTGAGGAGCTCCGTTGCTTGTCAGCCCCTCCCTCCTCCCTTGAGAGCAGGCAGCTATGTCACTTGGGAAATGAGCAGATAAGCCCAGTGGCCATAGAAACGCAGTGTCAACAATGAAGTGAATAAATTAAGATAGTGGCCAAACAAAGCAGTTTTGATAAAGCAATGTATTTAGGAAAAATCTTGGGTTTGCCAAACCTTTTAATAAACCTGGCTAGTTATGAAACAATTTGCTCATCCTTATTCCCTAGTGAATCATAAGCCATATGGGAATTGTTGGAACGGAAATCTTGCCCAGTGTACTACTAGCAGAAGTCTATACTATGTACACAACTCCTTCCTCAGAGAGTAGAGCAAGTATGATGAAGTGATTGCTCTAACCAAAAGCAAAACATGGCTCTTGTACACGAGTCAGACCAGTATAGAGAAATCTCCCAGGAAGACTACATAATTGTTTCAATCCCCTGTGGGGAAGTTAGCTCAGTAGAAGCAGTGGTGCAGACCCAAACACTCAAGACAGGGACACGAAATATGCAGCAAACCGGTTTATTTAAAAAAAAAAAAAAAAAACAGGAAAAAAATAAAGTTTGACTTCAGGCTCAAAATGAGCAAATATACAACATGACATCAAAGGAACATCAAAAGTACCAGAACATACCATATTCCTTCTGTATGGGTCACATCGTAAATAATGTATTCCTATAAGCAAAAATGAACTGGACAAAAATGAAAAACGGGGAGGAATACGCAGTATAAAAACATAAATTTTATTAGAAATTATTAAAAACTTGGGAAGGATAATTACCAACAGACAAGAAGGGAGTCTGCTCCTACACAGGCATAAAGGGAATGCAAAGGTAGCACAATGTTCATAAACGTACAGAATTAGTATACTATATCGATCTATCTGCACCTCTGCCTATAGTTAGTGAGTACAATATATACCAAGAGCTACTCAGTATGAATCAACGTAAAAGTCACAAGTGTAACTAGCTCAGGTAAAAAAATGTGGTGATAGCGAATAATAGCAGAGATACCAGGTATAGTACAGTACATAAACATACTAAGAGCTATACGGTAATTGACTAGTACAGTATATAACCAGAGCTGCTCAATTAATAAACATAAGGATGACTGGTAGAAGTAACTCATAATAAGTGCTAGCAGTATGAAGTAGTATCAAGTATAAATCCATAAGATCAAATAAATGCTAGCAGTATAAATAGACATCATACACGAATCCATAAAATCGGAGTGTATAGTAAATGGATATAGTATCAGAGCAGACACGGAAACAGAAAGTCTCGGAGGTGTTCAGTAAGAGAGTTAAATAGACTGCATAATGAATAATCAAAGACATAGGAGTGAACACATACCCATAGTGGAATTGTAGTAATAGGCCTGGAGGGAGCAGATACCCAGAACCCCAATGCACGTTTCGGCGCTGCCTTCTTCCGGGAATTATCCTTCCCAAGTTTTTAATAATTTCTAATAAAATTTATATTTTATATTATATTTTTATATTTTTATACTGAGTATTCCACCCCGTTTTTCAGTTTTCTCAAAATAAGCAAAACAAAATACAGCCTGAACTGAATAAAAACAAAACACAAACTTAACTAAATCTGAGCCACTAGCTAAACAGTAATGTTAACCTAACTATACATGTGGCTTACTATCAGCCACATGAACAAAACAAGCAAAACTTTGTCTCACCGGACTCAGGGTTACAGAACAGACCCTCACACCTCCTTTCACTCCATGGATCTGCATTGGAGTGCAGGATCTGCAGCCTTTTTCTGGCCCAGTAATGAGCCAACCACTCACCTCTGGAGCTGAGACCTGCTCAAGACCTGCACTGGACCAAACATAAGTTGAAAACCTGGGGGAGATATAGCGAGATTCCAGCACTCTGCCTGTCACCTTCTCACACCCCACAAACACTCCAATTTCTGTTTTGATTTGTTTTTGTAGAGGCCACCAAAAATGCACAGAGGACTTTATTCTATGCTGATTTTGATTTCAAAACGGCAAACACTCGGCGGACCCCATTATTCTCAATGGGCTCTGTTGGACTCTGTGTGTAACTACCGAAAAAAGAATGGTTTTGGAAATTGTAGCATTTATGTTGCACATATTTTTCTGTAATATGTGGATGGGATTGGCTAGAAGGATTTGCTTTGCTGAGAGTGCAAAAGACTGCATTTTATGTTGCGGCGTTTACACCACTTGGGGCTCCGGCCTTAATGCCGTTTGTTTTTCCAGAGCTGTTTTTCACTTTTTAACTTTGGTCAATTCTCAAATGTACTGACATCAAAATTTCTATATTTTCTTATTTTAGATAATAGAAAAAAATGCCGATCCTGAAGTCCTTTTGCTTCAGTACTTGAGGAAGAATCGTATCCTTTTGTGTCACTTGATGTTTATGATAAAATTATTGAAGAAAACATGAAAAAAAACAACTTAAAATCATGATCAGTGGGGGTCCTAGTGGTCAGACCTTCGAAAATGCAGCATTTTGGCCATGGAGGAAATAGCACAGCAAAAAAATGCTGTGTTGTGTTTTATAGTACTTGCAACGTGGAGCGGATTCTGCACCCTAGTGTTTCTTCCAGGCGGAAATCCTTGCCTCACGTGAACCAGAATATCACTTGCATATGTAACTTGTGACATCTCGTGCCTCTGCAGTAGGGTTGAGATTTCAAGATCATTTTTAAAATCCGATTTCCGATCATTTTCTATTCAAACCCGATCCTGATCACAATTCCGATCCTAATGCAAGTCAATGGGATTTTTTTTAATAAACGAAGATCGGATTTTAAAAACGATCCTATTCACTACACAGCATGGAGTCCAAAAATTGAACGCTTTAATTTTTAGACTCCACGCTGTGTAGTGATTAAAAAAAATCCTCTGGTGTCCACTTACCTGCACAGATCACTGCTTCTCCCCGCTGTTCTCGCTCCTCTTCTCTCTCATTTAAAGGCCTTCAGAGCGCCGTGCGTGCCCCCTCCTCCCCAGGCTAGTGTTAGAGATGTTGGGAGTAGGCGGGGCTTGTTGTGGCTTAGGAGAGTGTGGGCGGGTACAGGGCAGGGAGACACCTGGGAGCTAGGGGCACGCACAGCGCTCTGAAGGCCTGTAAATGAGAGAGAACCAGACCGAGAAGAACGGGGAGGGGCAGCGGATCTGTGAAGCTAAGTGGACTATTCTGTTTCTAGTGGACTATACTATTCTGTTTCCTCCCTGCTGTGCCGTATACTGGACTCTGCTACATCTCACATCTAAAGGTAAGAGATGAATAGCCTTTCTAAAGGCTATTCCGAAGTCTTATCCACAAAAAAAAGAGGTTTTAATGGTAGAATCCCTTTAAGAACTATAGATAGCCACAACAACTTGCATTAGAACCGCAATATGTAAAAAAAAATATGCAACGCATTGCGCGCTCAGACCAAGTGCTTTGTCAGGCAACTGATGATCCAAGCACAAAACGCGTTGCATATTTTTACATTTTTATACTGCGGTTTTATTGCGAGTCGATGTAGTTATATACAGTAATGTTCTTAATTGTGTGTGTCATTTTTTTATGCAGATTTATGAAGACTGGTGTTCTCAATGCTTCTACCCTGCCGTACGTCTGCACTGAAATCTACTCAGCTTGTAGCTGATGTAAAATTCAGGTTTCGATTACACCAGTAAATACATGGAAATTATCATAAAACTGGTGGATCCAGAGCCCTCGCCCTTGCCACAGCTCTCACTATGCCTCCTTCCAGACGTAGTCACAAACTGACTTATGCAAGGCTTGTGACTTTATCATGTCTTGTGCACCAGTAAGTCTATGAACTGTTGCTAATAGAGCAATTCTATCTCAAACCACTTTTTCAAACAAGGACCACCCGCAATGGACCTGCCTTGCTGGCAGGGCCCTCTATCCCACCGTACCAGTTGGTCACTCTTTGTATTGTATTTGTGCTGTGTATTTTGTGTATTGTACGCAAATCCTCAAATGTACAGCACCATGGAATTAATAGGACTCTAAAAAGAAAAAAAATAAATAATAAAAAAATACACTATTAATTTCGGAATAGAGTGTCTGCATTTTGATACCATCCCTACACACCACATAGAAACACTAAAACTGGGTGTGATAATAATCTATAATATTGTGAAATCAGCAGAGGATGTGGGACGCCATTAGAGGATTTGTTTGCATAATGTAATAAGAGGATTACAGAATCGATCAAAGCAGGTTCTTCAGACATATGGAAATAAAAGCATAATTGTATATTAAAACGTTATGCAATTTCATTAATAGTTATTATAATTTTTCAGGCTGTCGGATCCACCGCAGACCTGTCCTTGTTTTCTCCATGACTTTCAGCACTGCAAAGGTTGAAAACCACAGACAAACAAAGAGCAGTAAATGACATGTACAAAACCCACAGCACAAGGCAATTTATGGACAGTGTGCGGATGAGATTGGTTTATATCCCATCCACTACACTGTTACAGTAGTTTGCAATTTCACAGAGGCTAACTTACTTCAAACTCACCATGTGTGTCCCCAGGGTTTCTGGGCTTTCTTTTTTTAAAGGCCTATCTTCAAGATTATTATCACCCAGATCCAGTAATGACAGTGTACTGAGCCAGAAGCAGATGGCGTTGTACATAGTATAGTAAGAAGAATCTGATCAAACATGTTGAAATCCAACATACCCGTAATCTCTTTCCCTTGATATCTTGAGAACCATAGTTTTAGACCATTCCTTGTATATGCCCTGACAAGTGTTACTTAGGACCCAGGCTGTCATTATAAAATTAATGCCAGGGCTAAGGGGGAACACAAAGTACTGATCATTTGGTCACTATTATAAATGTATGACACTAACCAAGAAGGTGTTAACAGCAAGCACCAATTCATTACCATTGCTGGAGTCTGTTAATTGGAGCTCCTCCACCATTCCAGAGCAACAAGAGCAGTTAGTTTTGGTGCCTGATGTGCTATGTAAGCTCTGTAATGTCAGAAGGGCAGTGTCAGGCAGGGGGTGTGATTCAGAGCTCCAATCGGAGGCAGCCAGTGCCAGAGCTCAGAATCACACCCCCGTCTGCTCCTGCCTGACACTGCCCTCCTGACCATACAGAGCCTAAATAGTATATCAGACACCAAAACTAACAGCACTTATTGTTCAGGAACGGTGGGTGTTAAAGAGAACATTACAACTGTGCCAGAATCAGTGGAGCAGCTTCTGGTAAGTTATGTAAAGGGCTGAACTTGTTGAAGGTGGTGAAAGGTCCTCTTTAAAATGGTGCGGAATTAAACACAGAGTACTGTATATTATAAAGCTCTCGTTTTACAATGATTGTACATTACTCACAAGAGAATAGGAGAAAGTGGATTAGCAGGTTATTCAGTGAATACTAAACCTACTCTGTCTTCCTAACTACATCATGGAAGATAGACTTGCACATTCTTAGTGAGCGCCCTCTATTGGTGTGCATACTTGAGGCACTAGCTTCCTAATTACATCATGGAAGTCAGATTTGCATATTCTTCCCATGTTCCTTTGCACAGTGGAGTGCTCATGGCTTAATAAGACTCCGCACACCTAATTGGTGGTCTCTCCCTATGGAGTGACTATATCCCCTCAATACTAAACCTTCTGTTATCCAAACTGTATATCCGTGGAGGATTCCTTTCATGCCCTATTGTTTTCTTAACAATGACAGAACTTTGATACTCTGAATATTTGCCTTAACTACGTCTAATCCAGTGCATCTTACTGGAACAAAATATGGCTGTGGAGGAGGTGGCTGTGGTGCCTGCACTGTGATGGTGTCGACCGTTCATCCGGTGTCTCACAAAATCTTGTATCCTTTCACAACCTGGTGAGAAAATACTAATAAAAGTCAATAAAAGTGGCATTAGATTACATTTATTTTTTGGTGTAGCCTCATTTCAATTTCTGGTGTTTGAACATAGGGTATGTCTTATGCTCTTATCCATGTCCATTCTTTTACTCAAGATTATTGTGCACTACACAAAGGGGATGTTTTTGGTGTTTCTTTTTTATTATGACAGAATAAAATATCCTAAACTAATATATAATCTAAATTGAAGGGAGTCTGTCATCAGGAAAATTGTAATCAAAGCAATGACCGTAAAATGTAGTGTTCTTTACACACTCTCCAAACATGACTTTGCTATACAACATTGCAGCTCCATTATCCCCAAAAAATTGCAGTTTTATTCAAGTACAAATTAGGTGAAAAGGGTGTTGATCTCAATGGCAATTAAAGAAGATAATCTACAGTGCAGAGCTAGACTGGGGAAGATAAGAAGCACCCCAAAACTTTTCTTTGTCTAATTTGCATGTGAATAAAACAACAATTTTCTCAATAATGGAGCTGCAATGCTGGATACAAAAGCATATTTGGAAAGTGTATGAAGAGCACTACAAGGTACTTTCATTACTTTATGATTTTCCTGCTAACAGACTCCTCTTTAATAAAGTGCTCATATTACTCTCTCTCTACATTTAGGAATCCCTTCTTTCTTTTAAGACAAATTTTGGTCTCCCTACATGCCAAAAGATACTTTTGGGGAGTGATCCTAATTAAAAGCTATAAAGTGTTTTATGCAATTCATCCTGCTTGTAATTGAAAAGGTGGCTGCTGTCATAGCTGTAAGCAATTTCCATGATGTGCTATTGCAGGTGTAAGAGTTAAATGCACAAAGAGTGTGGTCATGAAACTGCTGCACAAATGTCAGTCACAAAGAACAACCTAAACTGCTTCATAGTGTTCAGCTTGCTGTACATATGCATAAAAATATATATAAAAAAGTCTCTTGATAAGAACTATCTCACATTGTTCATGCATATTCAAGCAACATGTTGTAGAGCAGAAGGAGAAGCACAAAATGATATATATTTTATATATGATATATTTTATGGGAAAAGATTCGGTATAACCTGTCATTCTTTTACATACTTGCCCCTTCTACTCCTAAAGGTCCAGTGAGCAGTCTTTACAGTATTTGACAACTAGTTTTGTGTGCACAGTCATATAAATGTGAATCGGCATGTTGAACCGCCTACTGGACTCCTAAGTCGTGAATGATCACAGACAGGGGCGTAACTACCGTGGTAGCAGCAGTAGCAGCTGCCACAGGGCCCGGGCCATTAGGGGGCCCGGTGACAGCCGCTACCGCTGCGTTTTTGTTTGTTTTTTTTAAAGTCCGTTACGGGCCCCATTCACTTGCCGATCCTGGCTGGGCCGGGATCGGCAAGTGACACCGCGGGGCCCACAGAGGCTATCATTATACTCGGGGGTCTTTGCAGACCCCCGAGTATAATGATCGGCACACCGGGAGGGGTAAGGTAACATAAAAAACAGTGTTACTTACCTCCCCGCGATCCTGCCAGGCCTCCGTCATTTGTGTCTGACGTCTCTGACGTCACATGACCCAGGCCAGCTTCCCGGGTCATGTGACGTCTGACGTCATTAAAGCTGGACAAGAGCGGACAGGACAGCCGACAGGAACAGGTAAGCAACTATCTCTGTTCTTTTAATGGTTTTAATCCCCCGGGTCTCCGATTATTATACTCTGGGGTCTTTTCAGACCCCAGAGTATAATAAATGTTTATAGGTGTCCACAGTGGGACATATGGGGACACTATGGGGGATAATACTGTGTGTGCAGGGGCACTATAGGGGTTAATACTGTGTGTACATTGGACACTATAGGGGTTAATAATACTGTGTGCATTGGACACTATAGGGGTTAATAATACTGTGTGCATTGGACACTATAGGGGTTAATACTGTGTGTGCATTGGACACTATAGGGGTTAATAATACTGTGTGTGCAGGGGACACTATAGGGGTTAATACTGTGTGTGCATTGGACACTATAGGGGTTAATAATACTGTGTGTGCAGGGGACACTATAGGGGTAAATACTGTGTGTGCAGGGGACACTATGGGGGATAATACTGTGTGCAGGGCTTACTAAAGGACATAATAGAGTGCGGAGGAGGGGGTCAGTCGAGGTCTTCGGCATCGGTTTGGGGAGGGGGGGGCCCCATGTCAAAAGTTCGCCACGGGGCCCCGCCATTCCTAGTTACGCCACTGATCACAGATGTAAAGACCAAAATGCTATCTATATTAAATTTGTTGCCACCAAGTTATATATCGATCTCCTCACCTCCTCCTGCCCTATAACCTGCTGCCTGAAAATAGGACTGCATTTACAATCTGATAGATTTCCTTTAACTGAAGTATATTGACAGGCACCTATATTCAGTTGCCTGCTTAGCCCATGGCTAAAATTTTTCTTAGCACCTACATCATTTTTGCATATTATGTATTTGTATTAATACAAATTTTATCAATTGAAAAAATCATTGCCAATACATTTTTATCTTCTAAATGTGAATAAGTGAGAAGCTGACATTTGATCCAATGGTGAGGCTAAATTTCCATATTCAAGTTTTGTTGATGCAGTTTTTGAAGCCAAAATCAGGTGTGAATAGTAAAGGTGAAAGGAACCTATAAACCAGCGCGAGTTATATAGGAAATCTACGCTATATATCATTTGCAACATTTTAATCTTAACTTTGCAACATTTAACAATTCTTTCCATCTTGAAATGCCCCATAACTGCAAACACATCGCTGTAAGGGTTGGTTCACATCTGCTTGATTTGTGCGGGCAGTGTGCGGCAAGCACATGGACCCCATTATAGTCTATGGGGTCCGTGTGCTTTTACAGCACAGCACTTGGAATTGCTTTTGTATTCCGTTTGGCGGTCTCCATGCGGACTCCTTCCAGACGGAATACAAAAGCAGATGTGAACAGGGCATAAGTCATACAAATAGTGCATTGTATTTTCAACATAGACATGCCTTTTTCTCAGGAGTGGTTAGACCTCTCAATACACTTCCTTACCAGTGACCCAAACAATATGCTGTATGTCTTATATAAGGAGGCAAATGCCAATCCACAGCATTCCATTCAAATGTGGGCTGTTTGTACTAACCTCATATAGAGAACATATTTTTAGAGCAAGCATGTTGAAACATATACTATATGGAAGGACAAAGAAGGACACAAATGTATATGAAGAAAACATGGTAAAGTTGTATCCAATTTACAGAAGGAACATTCTGTGTAAGTTGGCATCCATCTTGTATCGCCTTTAGTTTTTCATTCAGATTGTTCAAGTAACCTCAGCACATCATTTACCAAATGCAAATAAAGACAATATTGTATTAATATCCTAAATCTGAGTTCTTGAAGATTAATGTCTGATACGTGCCCATCCACCATTTAAATGTAAGGCAACATTTTGGTCATTGCATTGACATTCTTCAAGCTCAGTCTGTGGTCATGTCAAATGCAGAGCTGATGGATTGGACATCACTCTAAAGATCGTACTTGGGGTAGGTAAGTATTATAATCAAAATGTTGCCTTACATTGAGCTGGACTGCTCATATTTCTTCAGATTTTGCTTTTTGGTGCAGGGATACATATGAGACTTTAAATTTCAGGGGCTCAGCTTTGGAATGTTAATAAAATGTCCCCTTTAAATTGTATTTGATAAATGATGTGTCTTAGATACTTGAACAATCTACATGAAAAGGTGAGGAAGATGGAAGCTGGATGGCAACTTATAGTTACATAGTAGATGAGGTTGGATGAAGAAAACAGTTCAACACGTCCAACCTATAACCTTACAATCCCTACAGTGTTGATCCAGAGGAAGGCAAAAAAAAACAACCCATGAGGCTCATGCCTAGTTCCCCATTTCAGGGGAAAAAAATCTTTCCTGACTCCAATCTGTCAGTCAGTCTAAAAACCCTGGATCAACATGTCCTTAAAATCTAGAATCCATAACCTGTAATATTGTTCTCTTTGAGAATGGCATCCAGGCCCTCTTTGAACTTACTTGAACTTTGTATAATGGATTGAAAAATACTTCCACCGAGCAGCACTGCCATGAAGAGAGTACAATATCTCCTTCTATTTTGTATCTATTTTTTATGCATGATGAAATGTTCTCATTTTCATAATCCTTTACTAATCTATAGACATTACCCAGCAACAGCATGTCTGATTCCTATTTGTTCCCTGCATGGAATGGCAGTAACGACAACAGAAGGAATAGGAAATACATCCACAAGGCTGCACCCAGTCCAGGTAGACCTGACAATTGTTCAGTATGTGATGTTCTTTAAAGCTATGATAACAAGAAGACCCTGATTTTCGCAGAGCCAGAAATGGTCCTTGGAGATGACCTAGAGCAAATATGGTTATTTAGTTTTCTCTTAAGTATCAACATATTTCACAGGACAGTATAGAGTTTGCTGTTATGCACATCTGTCCCTATTTCACATGGGGTTCTCAATCTAATTTTTGTAAAAAGTGAGGAGGATGCAAGCAGGATTTGGTGGGGCAGTCACAACCCAACAAACTCAACAAATGTATTATAATTTAAACCAGGAGTAATTTGACATGAAAGTTGTGTCATCTCCTACCTTGCATCAACTTTAGTAGGACTAGAAAAAAGATCTGCATGTGCACGGCGGCCATCTTTTTTCCATTCCTCCAAGAGCGGCTCTGCGTATGATCGGCGGCCATTTTTTTTCTAGCCCTATACGAGTGGCTCTGTGCATGCCCGGCGCCCATTTTTTTTCTAGTCCTATACGAGTGGCTCTGCGCATGCCCGGTGTCCATTTTTTTTCTAGTCCTATATGAGTGGCTCTGCGCATGCCCGGTGTCCATTTTTTTTCTAGTCCTATACGAGTGGCTCTGCGCATGCCTGGCGGCCATTTTTTTTCTAGTCCTATACGAGTGGCTCTGCGCATGGCTGGTGGCCATCTTTATTCTTTTTCTACAAGAGCTGGGAGGACCAGGACATCGCAAGGTGCGTGATGCAATGGCAAACGTAGGAGTAGACTAGCCTACCTTAGTTTAAAATGCATATCCCCTCCTCTCTGCAGGCGAGAAAATAGTTGTTTTTTAAAGTTCGCCGCAAATTAATTTGGATCGAATGGAATTGTATTGGGAAATGCGACGAAGCTGCCGAATCAAATTTTTTAGAAATTTGCTCATCTCTAATAGAGAGATAACAAGTGACACACAATACAAACAGCTATGAAAATAAAAAGGAATGAGACAGAATAATACTTAAAAGAGACTTTAGTTCTAGGAGCTTGGAGATCTTCTTTAGTGAAAATGGCCACTCTCAGCTCTCTTAGCTGGCTCCATAGATCTAGGTCTTCTTCTCAGTTAAGGCCAGTGTCCAGCCACACATCCATGCCAGGTAACCCCCCCCCCTCCGCCTTCTCCCAACTGTAGGATCCTGAGAAAGAAGAATGTTTTCCTGGCTGCTGAAAAGCTTTGTCTGGGTTAAGCTCAGGGTCAATAGCCCTCGCTCCTTTGACATCTGTTTGTCCAGGGGTAATAAAACTGTTTGGCTGGAGCCAGAAAGGGCAATCTCCCCTTATATACACATAAAACCACTGAAGCCAATTGACCAGTTTTAAAGATAAGGAAACGTTTGTTTTCATCATTATTAGTTGGCCATTAAAAAAGGTATCAACTACTGAAGACTCTCAAGTTTTTGTTCACAGCCCTATTCAATCCATGTGTGCTAAGAGTGCCCTTTGGCATATGCCAGTCTAGTATGTATAACGGTCATAGTTATGCCTTTTTGTTTTGTTGTTTTTTTTGTGGTCTGTATAGACTAGATTACATGGTACACCGTTTATATGGTATACATGGGGAGCCTAATGTCAGACATTGCACAATGAAGCTTTCAAATCTACGTAGTGTAAGTAGGCGTGGGACGCGCACCATGAATACTTTGACTTGCTGTTTGAAAATGTAAAAAAACAAAAAAACTTTGATAGTCTTCAGTAGTTGATACCTTTTTAATGGCTAACTCATAATGATGACAAAGTACGACGTTTTGGAACGCTTCGGCTCCTTTATCAAGTAAATTTAAAACATTTCTGAAGGATGCATATTTATATACAGAAAGGGCACATAGGGTGTTAGAATTCCAGGAGGAAGGGGGGGGGGCGTAGTTAGTAATTGGTAGAGACAATGTAAACACTTACAGGTCCTTATAAGTTCACACGTTTCTGTAAAGTGACATAAAACTGTGTGACAAATTCAATCTACACTCCAGTGTTTAAAGCAGGGTCATGAATTTACACTCATGAATGCGTCATTCCCTCTTTGATCTGAAATTCCCTCTCAAAACTAAAATTTTCATGTGATATTATGATCCTCATTGCAGAAATGTTTTGATACGGGAAGGTCCATTCTTCGTTCTCTAATTGTATGGTGATGTGAGTTCATCCGCATTCTAAGTTGCTGTCCGGTCTCTCCAACATACAGATTATCAGTGGAACATTTGGTGCATATTATTAAATACACTACATTGGGTGTACTGCAGGTGGACGTACCTGGGATTTTATATTCTCTGTTCGAGTTTGGTATCTCTATCCTGTCAGTGGTCAGTATGTGCGGGCAGGTTTTGCAACGTTTCTAACCGCACGGAAATGTTCCTGTGTTAGTTGGAGGTGACAGTGATCTGCTGACAACCATATTCCTGAGGTTTGGTGGCTGTCTGTAGCACAGGAGAGGGGGATCTGGAAATATGGATGTTAGACGGTTGTCTTTTTGTAGTAGTGGATGTACTTTGCGTGTGATACCTCTTAGCGTCTCCAGGTGTGGGTTATATGTGACTACCAGGGGCACCCGATTGTTTACCTTTTTGGTATTGTATCTTAATAAATCAGATCTTGGTATTCTGGTGGCCCTGGTGATTTGGTTATCAATTGTTCTTGGATGGTAACCCTGCCTCAAGAATGTGTTTCTGAGGCCTCCAAGGTGTTCATTTCTATCTGCAGGGTTAGAACATATGCGATGGTATCTGATGGCCTGGCTGTATACAATAGAGTTCTTTATTTGTTTCGACTGAAAGCTATCCCATCCTACGTAGGTTGGTCGGTCAATCGGCTTTCAATACAGTGATGTCTCAATTTTGTTGTCCTGTATCTTGATGACTGCATCCAGGAAGTTTATTTCCAAGTAGGAGTGATTGAGCGTCAGGTTGATGGTGGGATGGAACTGGTGCCCTTTCTGTATATAAATATGCATCCTTCAGAAATGTTTTAAATTTACTAGATAAAGGAGCCGAAGCGTTCCGAAACGTTGTAATTTGTCATCATTATGAGTTAGTCATTAAAAAGGTATCATCTACTGAAGACTATCAAAGTTTTTTTGTTTTTTTATATTTCCAACCCACTGGCTAACACGGTACAAGAACGAACATTTTCCTTATGTTTGAAAGTGGTTAATTAAATCCATGTACCGACTTCTCCTATGGCTGTAGTGAAGGTGCAGTGTTTAAAGTATTACTGCATCATAATCTAGTATGTTTTTTGTTATGTTGTATCATGTTGCACTTGCACTATGTTGAATGCTTGTGCCACTTTAACTGGTGCAGGTTATTACATGGTCAGTTTTCCAGAACTTTCTGGAAGCTGTATTGAACAGTGGCTCCTTGGAAACTTAATGTACATGCCCCTCTCCCTGTCAGCTGCACCTCAGGAGAAATTATTTGTTGCTCTCCTATGGTGCTACTCAATGACGTTAGCCATTGGTCAGATTATCCTGCGCGGGAGTCAATTCCTATAGTCCCAAAGAATGGGCCAGTTTGGAGGACATCTTTTAAGGAAGATTTTGTGTAGGAGTGGAGAGTAGCTTTGAGGTTAACCAACTTGAGATTGCATGGAGTAACTTAAAGAGGAAAGCCTCTTATTTGCTAGAAACACCATCTATTTCATTGAATTTCACATCTTAGGACATTCATTGGTAACAGGAGGAGTTCTTGTACATTTCCCTGTGACAGCAGAAGAATACTGTTTGTCAATTCAGCCTACAATTAGAGATCAGCGAACCTAGGATTTGTTTTGTTGGGGTTCTCATGGGTCATGTCCAAGATTTGTTTTGGGTCTAACAAGGTCAATATGAACCGCACCTTAAATTGGCTTAAAACATAGTGTGGAACACCCCCAGGGCTCCTAGGAACCTGTCTATCCAATTTCTAGTTCTCTAAGGAAAACACAGAAACATTTATGTCAAACCATGATGTACATTTCATGCCTTTATGTACCTAAATATACATTTGGTGTAAACTTACCATAGAGTTCTCATCTACCGGTGTCCACATCCTTCATCACCAGTGGCAGCTTTGGGCGATCTGCAGGGTTTGGGGTCTTGGAGACATACTGGGCACAATGGCTTTGATTGTGGAGGAGTGTGTTGCTGGCCACAATGGATCACCCATATGGCCACCATGCTGGTCATTAGTCATTCTAGTATCACTGTGGACTTTTCTGTTCATGAAGATTTTCTAAGAACACATTTTTATTTAATATATCTTTATGTATAAGTCCCTGGCATTGCTGACTTGTAAAGTTAAGGCTGTTGACTTACAATTATTTATAATAACTACTTTTTATGTTCATGCTTTAGGAGAGATTAGCTAAAGCTCATGGTTCACAGTGTGGCTTCTGTAGTCCCGGGATGGTGATGTCCATGTACTCTTTACTGAGAAATAACCCAGAGCCCACTATTGACGAGATCATGGCTTACTTATCTGGTAGGTAGTCAATGTATCTATTCCTATAGCCAATTTGATATTGTTGAATAGCCGAGTATCTCAAGTCCAAAATCCCTTATGTGTAATAAGCTTAAAGGGGTTGGCCACTTTCAGACCAATATTGACAAAATAATGTACAATAAAAAGATATACAATTTTCCAATATACTTTCTCTATCAATTCCTCACGGTTTTCTAGTTTTCGGCTTGCTGTCATTCATTCTGTTACTTGTAGAGGATAAAACTCTGACCATGGTCATATGATTTACGGTCCTTGGTCATGTGATGAGTCATCACATGACCATGGACCGTAAATCACATGACCATGGTCAGAGTTTTATCCTCTAGAAGTAACAGAATGAATGGCAGCAAGCCGAAATCTAGAAAACCATGAGGAATTGATACAAAAAGTATATTGGAAAATTGTATATCTTTTTATTGTACATTTGTTTGTCAATATTGGTCTGAAAGTGGCCAACCCCTTTAAGCTACAGTATTTGAAGGGACTATGATGTTTAAGCAGGATAGACCCTACATGTTAAGTACCCAGATAACCCCTTTACTGTACTGTACTTGTACAATACATGTAATGATACAGTCTATCAAAGTGATTTGAAGCCTTCTGACAACTTGTAGTGTTACCTTTCAGAGAATGTAATACATTTTTAAGTAAGTTGTTGCTTTGTGTCTGCTTACTATACTGTGTCATTGTATAAGCTATTATTCCATTGCCTCTTGTATTCCTTAATTTCATATGTGAACATCTAAAGATGGTTACTAATTCTTTTTTTTTTTTTTTACATCACTGGTTTATTTTGGTAGAAAAAGTAAGTTACTAATTCTTTCTCATGCTCTAGGAAACCTCTGTAGATGCACAGGTTACAGGCCCATTTTGGATGGTTTTAAGACCTTTGCTAAGGTTAGTGGAATGTTTTCTTCATTTATTTGGTTTATCGTACCCCTACATTTCTGCTTACTGGACTATTTCTTTTCTTAGAATTGCTGTTTAAGTCAAAGCAATGAAGACAATACGCTTCCTGAGACAACGGTATGGTATATAGCTTTGTTTCTTGTCTCATTTTGTACACAATGTAAATGGTAGCTTTTTACATACCAAGATAAATATATGTTCAGCTTAGTTATAAAATATTAAGAATTTTGTTCATTTAGTCTTTGAAATGACCTATTTACAGAGGTTATATAATGAAAATATTTAACCTTTGACCAAAAGATATGGTAGAAATTGCTAATCGCTGCTGGTCTGATAGCTGAGACCCCCACCGATTCTGAGAACAGGGGTGTATTACTGCTATTGTGAATGTAACCACAGTAGACACATCACCCCCACTTTATTAATTTCAGTGGCAGTACCAGCAGTAGTTGAGTGCTGGACTTTGATAGAGTTATTCATTATTGCTGTGTATCTGAAATCCCTGTAGTGGCAAATATTCTTTTTCTGCTTTGCTGTAGTTATTTGTTTTATGTAAAACTGAAAAAAAAAAACATAAAAACTGACAATGCATTTGTATTACATATTTATTCAAGCAGTCACCCCAACTCTTCAATAAACAAGATCTTCTACCAGTGGATTCAACACAAGAGTTGATATTTCCACCTGAACTGATGGTGAGTGCAATAAATGAAACACTCCTCAGATGTCCAGCTTACTTTGACAATGCAGTAACTACAGGAGAACAAACACAGTACTAGGTACTCCGCTCCTGGGCTAGTTCACACGGAGCAAGTTGGCAGCAGAGTTTGACGTGGAATCCGGCTCAAAATCCGCTACTCCCATTGACTTCATTGGGAGCCGTTCACTTCTTTTTACCACTAGCTAGTAGCGGAAAAAAGAAGCGAGCTGCCCTATCTTGCCGCAGAATCCGTGGCTGAATCAGCCACTGCGTCCGCAGTGTGAGGCTCCGGCCCATTCATTTGGGCCTAATCCATCGCAGAATACCTCGACGGGATGCCAGTGTATTGCATGTACACATGTGAACTAGCCCTTACATGTCATAAAAATGTGGCTGTACTAAACATATTGGCACAGGGAGTCCCAATAATCCAGGGTATTGAAAGGGAGTCTGCCACCACCAACATTGTTTCTAAACCACGTATATACTGTTGTAGAGTCAGTGGTAAAGTCAATATACCTTATCTGTTTCAAAGTACAGTTTTGCTGCTTAGAAATTCAACTTTTATTCAATTCCATATGCAAGTGAAATGTTCATTGCACTCAAGGTGGGGCCATGCCGCCTGGAGCACTCATTTTATTTTATGATTGTCACCCAGTCCTGACCCCAAAACAGAAAAACTGATATGTCACATGCGGGGCCGCCGATAGGCCAGTACTACTGCTATTGGCGTCAGGGGCCCGGTCAAATTTAAAAATGGGGGGGCCCGGTTTTGGCCCGCCACCGTGTGCCGGCCCCCTGGCGCCCACAGCAGTCATTGTATGTCCTGTTTCAACTCAGATCTGCATCCAGAGGACGCAGATCTGAGTTGAATACATACGCGGCTGAAGCAGGGAGCTGACACAGGTCAGTTCCTCGCTTCGCCGCTGCCGCCTCATCTGCCGTCACATCGCGTCTACAACTGTGCACCAGTAAGAGAGAGAGGCGCGCAGAGAGCAGCGGGGAAACGAAGGAGAAGGTAAGTGTAATGTGGAACGTGAAACTGGGGGCAGATGAAGGAGAGGACGGCATGACACTGGGGGCAGAGATGGAGGTACATGAATCTGGGGGCAGAGATGGAGGAGATATGAATCTGGAGGCAGAGATGGAGGGGACATTAATCTGGGGGCAGAGATGGGGGGCATGAATCTGGGGGCAGAGATTTGGAGATATGAATCTGGGGGCAGAGATGGAGGGACATGAATCTGGGGGCAGAGATGAGAGGACATGAATCTGGGGGCAGAGATGGAGGGGACATGAATCTGGGGGAAGAGATGGGGGAGACATGAATCTGGGGGCAGAGATGGAGAGGACATGAATCTGGGGGCAGAGATGGAGGGACATGAATCTGGGGGCAGAGATGGAGGGGACATGAATCTGGGGGCAGAGATGGGGGAGACATGAATCTGGGGGCAGAGATGGAGGGACATGAATCTGGGGGCAGAGATGGAGAGACATGAATTTGGGGGCAGAGATGGAGGGGACATGAATCTGGGGGCAGAGATGGAGGGACATGAATCTGGGGGCAGAGATGGAGGGGACATGAATCTGGGGCAGAGATGAAGGGGACATGAATCTGGGGGCAGAGATGGGGGGACATGAATCTGGGGGCAGAGTTGGGGGGACATGAATCTGGGGGCAGAGTTGGGGGGACATGAATCTGGGGGCACAGTTGGGGGGACATGAATCTGGGGGCAGAGTTGGGGGACATGAATCTGGGGGCAGAGATGGGGGGACATGAAACTGGGGGCAGAGATGGAGGGACATGAAACTGGGGGCAGATGAAGGGTGTATATGAAGCTGGGGGAGAGACAGAGGGGGACATATAATTTACGGGTCACTGTAGGAGGATTATACAGTGTGCGGGCACATGAAAAATTAATGAGTGGGCGGAGTCAACATAACAGTGGGTGGGGCAAAATTTGTCCCTCTTTTGGTTCTTCAAAAGTTGGGAGGTATGGGTACAGGGGGCAATGGAAAGATGTTAGAGGGTGGACGGGGGGGGATTGTTGGGACATCGGGTGTGCGGCACTGTGGAGAGGGAACTGGGGCAATAATATATAATATATAAGTTTTTAGCTGGAGAACTACAAAGCACACAATACCTCCAAAGGTATGTGTGCTTTGTATTAATAATAATGTAGGCCGCCATGTTACTAGCATAGCAGCCTGTTTGGGGGTGGGACTTTCACTTTAAAGGAGTGTTCACATTGCGTTTTTGGCCTCCCTTGCCGGGATACGTTGGTAACCAGTCACAATCAGCTCCCCACTCATCCCTGCACGGAGAACTGCAGGCCCCCCTTTTTTTTAATGGCCAGTTCTTCGTGCAGGGATAAGTTGACAGCTGATTCTGACTGGTTACCAACGTATCCCGGCAAGGGAGGCCAAAAACACAATGTGAAAAAGCCCTGAGGATTTATTAAGAGGGCTCTTATAGATGGTGTTGGCTCACTATAGGCGCTGTCACACGTAGCAGATTTTACCTGCAAATAGAATCTGATTAAGCCTTGTAATGCTGCTAAATAAAGGGAAATGCAATACAGAATTGGTATGTCGCAAAATAAAGTAGTTTTAAAATGGCGGGGGGGGGGGGGGGGGGCAGGGGGGCCCAGACACTTAGGCTGTATGGGGCCCCAAAATTCCTGATGGCGGCCCTGGTCACAGCAAACAAAAAAGAAAATGGAGTCAGCAGTGTGGGCCTGACCATAGTGCACCAAACAAGTCATTTGTATACAGAAATAAAGATGAATTTCATAGCAGGAAGATTGCACTTTGCCAGAAGAAAGGTACTCACTATGCTCCTAACCTCCCCTACAATAGCATAAAAACTTAAAAGTGGTTTTGGTGCTGGTAGACTCCCTTTAAATGATCACTATCTTTCAAGAGACATACAATAATATATATATTTCAGATTGTGTCCCCATAAGGTCATAAGAGACCTTTGGGGACATCTGTTCTTTTTTTTAGTTAGGGAGGCTGATTTCCCCTGTAACTGGGGCTGGTACATTTAGCCTCAGTTGCAGGAGGAATCCAGCCTCCTGCACTCTGTTCTTTACACTTACAGAGCTGATCTGGGTCCTGTAGGTCCCAGCAGCTCTGGTAAGACACTGAGCTCGGTGGATCACGTGACCGCCATGTCAGAGGGCGGCTGCATCATGGCGGCGACCATAGCCGTGTATACAGCACTCATTGAGCGCTGTATGCACAGCGATCGAGAAGGCAGGGAAGGGAATAAACCTTCCGTGTCATCCCTCTGGGAGCTCTGGCTGAAGTTACAGCTGGCTCCCAGCTTCAGCAGCTGCACGATCTCCGTGCAGCTGCTGTGTTCTGATTGGACGTCTGATTGGACGTACTGATACATCTTGTCAGAACTAGGCAACCACTTCCCGGAAGTTTATAGTCTATGGGCGGTCTGGAAGTGGTTAACAATTTTTGGCATGTATGTTTCTGCTGACACAAGCTGGACACAACACATTGGGAACTGAATGTCATATCTCTAGAAAATTGAAATTTTCACTTTTCGTTATCAGCAGCGCATTCATTTCTGGAAATTAAATTAATGCAACAATCAATGTTTAAAAATGGGGTGACATGTCTGCAGATTCCACTTCAATTCAAGTGCTCTGCAAAAGTGGAATGACATCCAAAAACCAAACTGTGCTCCAAAAACCAAAATACTGCTCCTTCTCTTCTGTGTCCAAACAGCAGTTTATACCCACGTATGACATTAAGTTTGTTAGCCTGGGTACAGCAGTGTATTTTCATCAAATTTCTTACCGTATTTTCCGGACTATAAGGCGCACATAAAAACCTACGATTTCCTCAGAAATCGTAAGTGCGGCTTATAGTCCGGTGCGCCTTATATATGGATGGAAGCGGCGGCAAAGTCTGCGTGCCGCTTCCATACATACATAAAAGGCACCGTAAGGGTACATTCACACTACAGAACGCCGACGTGTATCACAGCCGTACACGCCGGCGTTACAGCAGGGCTGCCGGACACTTCCTATTCATTTCTATGGGAGCCGGCATGCGAGCGCTCCCCATAGAAATGAATGGACAGACACTTCCCATTCATTTCTATGGGAGCCGGCATGCGAGCGCTCCCCATAGAAATGAATGGAAAAAAGCAGTCCATTCATATCTATGGGGAGCGCTCGCATGCCGGCTCCCATAGAAATGAATGGGAAGTGTCCGGCAGCCCTGCTGTCACGCCGGCCTGAAACAGAACGTGAAACTTACCGAGTGGTGCAGGGCGGGCGGGCGGGCATTCAGGCCTCCTCTTCCTCCGATGTCCTGACCACTTCCTCCGGCGCTCGCGAACTGATAATGGCCTGGGCGCATGCGCAATATCACAATGCTTCTACTACGGCTACTGCGCATGCGCCCAGGCCATTATCAGCGAGCGGCGGAGGAGGAGGACGGAACATCGGAGGAAGAGGAGGCCTGAATGCCCGCCCACCCTGCACCGCTCGGTAAGTTTCACATTCTGTTTCAGGCTTTTATTTTAAAACGGGGGGGTAGTTTAATCTAACTTTTATGGTTGGGCTCCATCAGCATGATTTTGCTGATAGAGCCCCTCCTCGCCTGCCGAGCGCTTCCAATAGAAGCGGCTGGCGCGCAGGGGGTTAAGCGGCCGCTGGCAAAGTCTGCCTGCCGCCGCTTTCAATAACATATAATGCGCACCGGACTGCGGCTTATAGTCCGGTGCGCCTTATATATGAACCGAGACGGACTATAAGGCGCTGATGGGCAATGCGGCCAGTCCAGTGCGCCTTATAGTCCGTAAAATACGGTATTTTTTTTAACTAAATAAAAAAATAAAAAAATATTGATCATGTTTACCACTAACATGAAGTACAATGTGTCATGAAAAAACAATCTCAAAATCATTTGTAAGTTGTAAGTTAAAGCGTCTCAAAGTTATTTCCACATAAAGTGACACGTCAGAGTTGAAAAATGAGGCCTGGTCCTTAAGGTACTTTTAGTCTGTGTCCTGAAGGGTTTAATAAGCTAATACATATTATCTACAGAGAATTCTGCTTCTGCTGCTCTGATTCTGCCAGAAATTCTTCAGGAAAAATTTGTCATAAGAACTGTTCAGCCATTGTGTGCAATGAATAATAGAGCACAACAGTTTTGTTCTTTCCTGAGGCTATTTTAACAACTTTATTATCTGATGAAACACAGTCCAATTTTACAGCATTTCACAGTACAGGGAGTGTTTCTACAATAATTAGATGCATTAGGAGCAGGTTTGGCAACTTTCTGTTTTTGCCAAATGTTGCAGACAATTTGTAACAACTAGCAAAATTAAACTTCATTCAAAGTTATACGTCTACTAACTGAGAATACTGATCCAAACTCATCAGCACTGAAGGAAGGTAATCGGCCATTTTTGTAGCTGTAAGGCTGCCTTCACACGGAGTAACGCCGGGCTTGTAAAACAGCTGTACACGCGAGCACTGCGGAAGGCTCCCGAACACTTCCCATTCACTTCAATGGGAGTGCTCGTAAAGCTGGTGTTCAGAGTGCTCCCATTGAAGTGAATGGGAAGTGTTCAGGAGCCTTCCACAGTGCTCGCGTGTACGGCTGTGAATGAGGATTTTTACAAGCCCGGTGTTACTCCGTGTGAAGGCAGCCTAAGGGAGATAGAGATAAAGCAGAAGAAGATCTGTTTGCTAAATGATTGTTCAGCTATTTCACCTAACACCCCTATACAAATCCCGACTGCCAAGATGAGCAAATCTGCTTTAGGGTCCATTCACACAGAGGAAAATGGTGAGGAATTTGGAGTGGAATTTCAACGCTGAAAAAAAAGCCTCCCATTGACTTCAATGGGTTCCCTTTTTTGCTAGCAATGGGAGGCTTGTAGTCAATGGGAGGCTTTTTTTTCAGCGCTGAAATTCCACACCAAGTTCCTCACCATTTTCCTCCATGTGAATGGACCTTATAGCAAAAAAAGTACTGCTGGAAAAGCCATGGTGGAAATGCATTGCGGTTTTTTCACAGCGTTTTTCACAAAAAGTCCTCAGAGATTTCCTCTAGGAACTTTCTGCTTCAATTATACCAATAGGGAGTTTCCATATGTAAAATTAACATGCTGCAATTTCCAAAACCGCAACGGTTCTGGAAATTGCAGCATTTCCACTGTGCGTATTTTTCGGCAATGTGTGGATGTAATTTGCTAGAATCCATCCACTTTTGCAGGGACTGTATTTACGCCACGTGGGGCCCCAGCCTGCAGCATACCTCCCAACTTTCAAAAGATAAAAAGAGAGACAGAATGTGCGGTGCGTTGTGTGCGCTGTGGCAAATTTAGCTCCACCAACTTCTACAATGACTCCACCCATTCTCATTCCCATTTTTCTATGTGCCCCCACGCACTATAATCCTCTTACAGTCATCCTAACATTATATGTCCCCATATTCTAATGTTTCCCTCCAATTGTCCCACAGTATGAAGAAACTAGAGGGGAACATTAAACTGGGGCAACTGGAGGGGGACATGTCCCCCTCCAGCTACCCCCAGTTTAACTGACAGTTTAACCGGAAATGCCCCTCCTGACAGTAATGTGTGTATCACTATACTGTGAGGGTGCATTCCTTACCACCCAGCCATGACGCTGAGCGTGAGAAATGCCCCCCACCCCTCCCCGTACTAGTGTATGTCTAGTTCCTCACTGCTCAATGTCATGGCTGCGCGACAAGGAAAGCCCCCTCGCAGTATATCGCTACACACAGTACTGTCAGGAGCGTCGTTCCCATTAGACTATTGATAAAAACAGCAATATCTCTCAATGGAGGCAGAATTTCACAAGGGAAAGAAATTAGTATTCAGGTGACCCTAACTGCAAGGCTGGTTTGATAAACTGGGTTTTGGTGACAAACTTGGTTCCCTATATTGGTAAAAATCTGTCATGTGCATTTTTTTTGTATAGGTTAGGTAACAAGAAATGCCACATTCATTTAATGAAAAATGGGGACCCCAAATACATATAGAGTACACATTAGCACTGCAATACAAGGTTTGCTTAGATGAACAATGCCTTAATGATGACCATTCTATTATTTATCAGCTGATGCTCAACAATCCGAAGAAAACGCTGACTTTTCACGGAGAGAGAATTACATGGTATTCACCTTCCACACTTGCAGATCTTCTAGAATTGAGGAGCAAATTTCCAAAAGCTCCTCTTGTCGTTGGTAACACCAGTGTTGGTAAGAAAAAAGTGACATGCAATACATAGCAAGTTTCTGATTTCCATTATTTACTATGAATAATACTGTATCACAAAGGAAAAAGTCACACATATGTATTTGTTGCATATATCGTGCAATGCAAATATATTGTCTCAAATTGTAAGAAATTGAGGTGTACCTTATTGGTTGGAGAATTGACCCCTTACAACACAATGGAATATGCAGTCAAGGTAATAACAACGTTCATAAAACATGGATTTCAGTATAAAATGGTTTCAGTACTTTCCTTTGAACTTGTAGCAGTAAATTGTGACCACCACCTCATATGCTGTAATACTTTGTATTATTTCCTAGGTTTACAGATGAAGTTTGAGGGGGTTATTCACCCTGTGATGATCTCACCACTCAGAGTTGCAGAATTATATACTTTCTCTTCTGATGACAAAGGTGATTACATTTAATATTATTGGGTTCTGGGGATAATCACTCCTTAAGGAGAAAGCACCTTTACAGGCGTATGGAGACTTACAAAGCCATTTTCGTTCCACTGGGGGATTATGGGAATTATGCAAATCTGTTTTCCAGGATGTAATTAGGAAAACAATGTCTCTGCTGGCTGCCCTCTAGGCCTGCTTAGTAGAGATGAGCGAGTAGTACTCGATCAAGTAGGTATTCGATCAGTAATACTCTTACTCGATCGAGTACCACTCGCTATTCGAATGGAAAAGTTCGATGCAGAACCAGCATTGATTGGCTGAATGCTATACAGTCGGCCAATCAACGCTGGTTCTTCTCCTGCCTTTAGAAGACTTCTCTGTGCAGCTTCCCCACGGTGTCTTCCGGCTCTGAATTCACTCTGCCAGGCATCGGGCCTGGGCAGGGCCGACTGCGCATGTCCACTTGTAGTGTGGACATGTGCAGTCTGCTCTGCCCAGGCCCGATGCCTGGCAGAGTGAATTCAGAGCCGGAAGACGCCGCAGGGACGCTGCAAGGAGAAGACTTCTCAGAGGATCCAGCCCGACCCTCGCTCGTGGACTTGGTAAGTGTAATTTGATCGAACTTTGCCTACCCCTGAAACGAGCATTTTCCCCCCATAGACTATAATAGGGTTCGATATTCAATTCGAGTAGTCGAATATTGAGGGGCTACTCGAAACGAATATCGAACCTCAAACATTTTACTGTTCGCTCATCTCTACTGCTTAGGGCTGTTTAAGAGGGTTGCCCCTAGAGGGCAGCCAGCAGAGACATTGTTTTCCTAATTACATCCTGGAAAACAGATTTGCATATTTTACATTTATTGTTATTATTATTTTAGTTATTGATTTCTATACCACAGTATTGGATTCTAACAAATTTGGGGTGGGGGACATTTTAGAATCTTTGTGTGTGTTTGCTATTCAGAGTCTAATTTGTAGAATTGGAGTGTACTACATATTTCACATTTGAAGGATCTGCTTTTTCCCCAAAAATGGCATCACAGATACTGTGTGTTGTGTGTGGTGTTGCAGCTCACGCCCATGTAAATGCAACATAAGACTCTCCAACAGCTCCACTGTGATCTACAGTAGCAGCATTGTGGATAAGGGTTAAACATTAGAGATGAGCGAACACTAAAATGTTCGAGGTTCGAAATTCGATTCGAACAGCCGCTCAATGTTCGTGTGTTCGAACGGGTTTCGAACCCCATTATAGTCTATGGGGAACAGATACTCGTTAAGGGGGAAACCCAAATCCGTGTCTGGAGGGTCACCAAGTCCACTATGACACCCCAGGAAATGATGCCAACACCTCTGGAATGACACTGGGACAGCAGGGGAAGCATGTCTGGGGGCATCTAACACACCAAAGACCCTCTATTACCCCAACATCACAGCCTAACAACTACACACTTTACACACTCAATACCACCTCTCTGACAGTAGGAAAACACCTTGAAACATGTGTATTTGGCACTTGCAGTGAGGAGAGCTTGTCACCAGCAGTGAATTTGGCCCTTGTAGTAAGTTGAGGTTGGCACCAACATTTGTTTTGAAAATCAGGGTGGATTGAGCCTCTAACCAGCAGAGTTTGGGCAAATTCATGGTGGAGGGAGCCTCTAAAAACCCCAGTTTGGACCAATTCATGGTGGAGGGAGACTCTAAAAACCCCAGTTTGGACCAATTCATGGTGGAGGGAGACTCTAAAAACCCCAGTTTGGACCAATTCATGGTGGAGGGAGCCTCTAAAAACCCCAGTTTGGACCAATTCATGGTGGAGGGAGCCTCTAACCAGCCCAGTTTGGACCAATTCATGGTGGAGGGAGCCTCTAACCAGCCCAGTTTGGACCAATTAATGGTGGAGGGAGCCTCTAAACAGCCAAGTTTTGGGAAATTCATGGTGGAGGGAGCCTCTAAACAGCCCAGTTTGGGCAAATTCATGGTGGAGGGAGCCTCTAACCAGCCCAGTTTGGACCAATTAATGGTGGAGGGAGCCTCTAAACAGCCCAGTTTGGACCAATTAATGGTGGAGGGAGCCTCTAACCAGCCCAGTTTGGACCAATTAATGGTGGAGGGAGCCTCTAACCAGCCCAGTTTGGACCAATTAATGGTGGAGGGAGCCTCTAACCAGCCCAGTTTGGACCAATTAATGGTGGAGGGAGCCTCTAAACAGCCAAGTTTTGGGAAATTCATGGTGGAGGGAGCCTCTAACCAGCCCAGTTTGGACCAATTCATGGTGGAGGGAGCCTCTAAACAGCCCAGTTTGGGCAAATTCATGGTGGAGGGAGCCTCTAAAAAACCCAGTTTGGACCAATTCATGGTGGAGGGAGCCTCTAATTAGCCCAGTTTGGACCAATTAATTGTGGAGGGAGCCTCTAACCAGCCCAGTTTGGACCAATTAATGGTGGAGGGAGCCTCTAACCACCCCAGTTTGGGCAAATTCATGGTGGAGGGAGCCTCTAACCAGCCCAGTTTGGACCAATTAATGGTGGAGGGAGCCTCTAAACAGCCAAGTTTTGGGAAATTCATGGTGGAGGGAGCCTCTAACCAGCCCAGTTTGGGCAAATTCATGGTGGAGGGAGCCTCTAACCAGCCCAGTTTGGACCAATTAATGGTGGAGGGAGCCTCTAACCAGCCCAGTTTGGACCAATTAATGGTGGAGGGAGCCTCTAAACAGCCAAGTTTTGGGAAATTCATGGTGGAGGGAGCCTCTAACCAGCCCAGTTTGGACCAATTCATGGTGGAGGGAGCCTCTAAACAGCCCAGTTTGGGCAAATTCATGGTGGAGGGAGCCTCTAAAAAACCCAGTTTGGACCAATTCATGGTGGAGGGAGCCTCTAATTAGCCCAGTTTGGACCAATTAATTGTGGAGGGAGCCTCTAACCAGCCCAGTTTGGACCAATTAATGGTGGAGGGAGCCTCTAACCACCCCAGTTTGGACCAATTCATGGTGGAGGGAGCCTCTAACCAGCCCAGTTTGGACCAATTAATGGTGGAGGGAGCCTCTAAACAGCCAAGTTTTGGGAAATTCATGGTGGAGGGAGCCTCTAACCAGCCCAGTTTGGACCAATTCATGGTGGAGGGAGCCTCTAAACAGCCCAGTTTGGGCAAATTCATGGTGGAGGGAACCTCTAACCAGCCCAGTTTGGACCAATTAATGGTGGAGGGAGCCTCTAAACAGCCAAGTTTTGGGAAATTCATGGTGGAGGGAGCCTCTAACCAGCCCAGTTTGGACCAATTCATGGTGGAGGGAGCCTCTAAACAGCCAAGTTTTGGGAAATTCATGGTGGAGGGAGCCTCTAAAAAACCCAGTTTGGACCAATTCATGGTGGAGGGAGCCTCTAATTAGCCCAGTTTGGACCAATTAATTGTGGAGGGAGCCTCTAACCAGCCCAGTTTGGACCAATTAATGGTGGAGGGAGCCTCTAACCACCCCAGTTTGGGCAAATTCATGGTGGAGGGAGCCTCTAACCAGCCCAGTTTGGACCAATTAATGGTGGAGGGAGCCTCTAAACAGCCAAGTTTTGGGAAATTCATGGTGGAGGGAGCCTCTAACCAGCCCAGTTTGGACCAATTCATGGTGGAGGGAGCCTCTAAACAGCCCAGTTTGGGCAAATTCATGGTGGAGGGAGCCTCTAAACAGCCCAGTTTGGGCAAATTCATGGTGGAGGGAGCCTCTAACCAGCCCAGTTTGGACCAATTAATGGTGGAGGGAGCCTCTAAACAGCCAAGTTTTGGGAAATTCATGGTGGAGGGAGCCTCTAACCAGCCCAGTTTGGACCAATTAATGGTGGAGGGAGCCTCTAACCAGCCCAGTTTGGACCAATTAATGGTGGAGGGAGCCTCTAACCAGCCCAGTTTGGACCAATTAATGGTGGAGGGAGCCTCTAAACAGCCAAGTTTTGGGAAATTCATGGTGGAGGGAGCCTCTAACCAGCCCAGTTTGGACCAATTCATGGTGGAGGGAGCCTCTAAACAGCCCAGTTTGGGCAAATTCATGGTGGAGGGAGCCTCTAAAAAACCCAGTTTGGACCAATTCATGGTGGAGGGAGCCTCTAATTAGCCCAGTTTGGACCAATTAATTGTGGAGGGAGCCTCTAACCAGCCCAGTTTGGACCAATTAATGGTGGAGGGAGCCTCTAAAAAACCCAGTTTGGACCAATTCATGGTGGAGGGAGCCTCTAATTAGCCCAGTTTGGACCAATTAATTGTGGAGGGAGCCTCTAACCAGCCCAGTTTGGACCAATTAATGGTGGAGGGAGCCTCTAACCACCCCAGTTTGGACCAATTCATGGTGGAGGGAGCCTCTAACCACCCCAGTTTGGACCAATTCATGGTGGAGGGAGCCTCTAAACAGCCCAGTTTGGGCAAATTCATGGTGGAGGGAGCCTCTAACCAGCCCAGTTTGGACCAATTAATGGTGGAGGGAGCCTCTAAACAGCCCAGTTTGGGCAAATTCATGGTGGAGGGAGCCTCTAACCAGCCCAGTTTGGACCAATTAATGGTGGAGGGAGCCTCTAAACAGCCAAGTTTTGGGAAATTCATGGTGGAGGGAGCCTCTAACCAGCCCAGTTTGGACCAATTAATGGTGGAGGGAGCCTCTAACCACCCCAGTTTGGGCAAATTCATGGTGGAGGGAGCCTCTAACCAGCCCAGTTTGGACCAATTAATGGTGGAGGGAGCCTCTAAACAGCCAAGTTTTGGGAAATTCATGGTGGAGGGAGCCTCTAACCAGCCCAGTTTGGACCAATTCATGGTGGAGGGAGCCTCTAAACAGCCCAGTTTGGGCAAATTCATGGTGGAGGGAGCCTCTAAACAGCCAAGTTTTGGGAAATTCATGGTGGAGGGAGCCTCTAACCAGCCCAGTTTGGACCAATTCATGGTGGAGGGAGCCTCTAAACAGCCCAGTTTGGGCAAATTCATGGTGGAGGGAGCCTCTAAAAAACCCAGTTTGGACCAATTCATGGTGGAGGGAGCCTCTAATTAGCCCAGTTTGGACCAATTAATTGTGGAGGGAGCCTCTAACCAGCCCAGTTTGGACCAATTAATGGTGGAGGGAGCCTCTAAAAAACCCAGTTTGGACCAATTCATGGTGGAGGGAGCCTCTAATTAGCCCAGTTTGGACCAATTAATTGTGGAGGGAGCCTCTAACCAGCCCAGTTTGGACCAATTAATGGTGGAGGGAGCCTCTAACCACCCCAGTTTGGACCAATTCATGGTGGAGGGAGCCTCTAACCACCCCAGTTTGGACCAATTCATGGTGGAGGGAGCCTCTAAACAGCCCAGTTTGGGCAAATTCATGGTGGAGGGAGCCTCTAACCAGCCCAGTTTGGACCAATTAATGGTGGAGGGAGCCTCTAAACAGCCCAGTTTGGGCAAATTCATGGTGGAGGGAGCCTCTAACCAGCCCAGTTTGGACCAATTAATGGTGGAGGGAGCCTCTAAACAGCCAAGTTTTGGGAAATTCATGGTGGAGGGAGCCTCTAACCAGCCCAGTTTGGACCAATTAATGGTGGAGGGAGCCTCTAACCACCCCAGTTTGGGCAAATTCATGGTGGAGGGAGCCTCTAACCAGCCCAGTTTGGACCAATTAATGGTGGAGGGAGCCTCTAAACAGCCAAGTTTTGGGAAATTCATGGTGGAGGGAGCCTCTAACCAGCCCAGTTTGGACCAATTCATGGTGGAGGGAGCCTCTAAACAGCCCAGTTTGGGCAAATTCATGGTGGAGGGAGCCTCTAAACAGCCAAGTTTTGGGAAATTCATGGTGGAGGGAGCCTCTAACCAGCCCAGTTTGGACCAATTAATGGTGGAGGGAGCCTCTAACCACCCCAGTTTGGGCAAATTCATGGTGGAGGGAGCCTCTAACCAGCCCAGTTTGGACCAATTAATGGTGGAGGGAGCCTCTAAACAGCCAAGTTTTGGGAAATTCATGGTGGAGGGAGCCTCTAACCAGCCCAGTTTGGACCAATTCATGGTGGAGGGAGCCTCTAAACAGCCCAGTTTGGGCAAATTCATGGTGGAGGGAGCCTCTAAACAGCCAAGTTTTGGGAAATTCATGGTGGAGGGAGCCTCTAACCAGCCCAGTTTGGACCAATTCATGGTGGAGGGAGCCTCTAACCAGCCCAGTTTGGACCAATTAATGGTGGAGGGAGCCTCTAACCACCCCAGTTTGGGCAAATTCATGGTGGAGGGAGCCTCTAACCAGCCCAGTTTGGACCAATTAATGGTGGAGGGAGCCTCTAAACAGCCAAGTTTTGGGAAATTCATGGTGGAGGGAGCCTCTAACCAGCCCAGTTTGGACCAATTCATGGTGGAGGGAGCCTCTAAACAGCCCAGTTTGGGCAAATTCATGGTGGAGGGAGCCTCTAAACAGCCCAGTTTGGGCAAATTCATGGTGGAGGGAGCCTCTAACCAGCCCAGTTTGGACCAATTAATGGTGGAGGGAGCCTCTAAACAGCCAAGTTTTGGGAAATTCATGGTGGAGGGAGCCTCTAACCAGCCCAGTTTGGACCAATTAATGGTGGAGGGAGCCTCTAACCAGCCCAGTTTGGACCAATTAATGGTGGAGGGAGCCTCTAACCAGCCCAGTTTGGACCAATTAATGGTGGAGGGAGCCTCTAAACAGCCAAGTTTTGGGAAATTCATGGTGGAGGGAGCCTCTAACCAGCCCAGTTTGGACCAATTCATGGTGGAGGGAGCCTCTAAACAGCCCAGTTTGGGCAAATTCATGGTGGAGGGAGCCTCTAAAAAACCCAGTTTGGACCAATTCATGGTGGAGGGAGCCTCTAATTAGCCCAGTTTGGACCAATTAATTGTGGAGGGAGCCTCTAACCAGCCCAGTTTGGACCAATTAATGGTGGAGGGAGCCTCTAAAAAACCCAGTTTGGACCAATTCATGGTGGAGGGAGCCTCTAATTAGCCCAGTTTGGACCAATTAATTGTGGAGGGAGCCTCTAACCAGCCCAGTTTGGACCAATTAATGGTGGAGGGAGCCTCTAACCACCCCAGTTTGGACCAATTCATGGTGGAGGGAGCCTCTAACCACCCCAGTTTGGACCAATTCATGGTGGAGGGAGCCTCTAAACAGCCCAGTTTGGGCAAATTCATGGTGGAGGGAGCCTCTAACCAGCCCAGTTTGGACCAATTAATGGTGGAGGGAGCCTCTAAACAGCCCAGTTTGGGCAAATTCATGGTGGAGGGAGCCTCTAACCAGCCCAGTTTGGACCAATTAATGGTGGAGGGAGCCTCTAAACAGCCAAGTTTTGGGAAATTCATGGTGGAGGGAGCCTCTAACCAGCCCAGTTTGGACCAATTAATGGTGGAGGGAGCCTCTAACCACCCCAGTTTGGGCAAATTCATGGTGGAGGGAGCCTCTAACCAGCCCAGTTTGGACCAATTAATGGTGGAGGGAGCCTCTAAACAGCCAAGTTTTGGGAAATTCATGGTGGAGGGAGCCTCTAACCAGCCCAGTTTGGACCAATTCATGGTGGAGGGAGCCTCTAAACAGCCCAGTTTGGGCAAATTCATGGTGGAGGGAGCCTCTAAACAGCCAAGTTTTGGGAAATTCATGGTGGAGGGAGCCTCTAACCAGCCCAGTTTGGACCAATTCATGGTGGAGGGAGCCTCTAAACAGCCCAGTTTGGGCAAATTCATGGTGGAGGGAGCCTCTAAAAAACCCAGTTTGGACCAATTCATGGTGGAGGGAGCCTCTAATTAGCCCAGTTTGGACCAATTAATTGTGGAGGGAGCCTCTAACCAGCCCAGTTTGGACCAATTAATGGTGGAGGGAGCCTCTAAAAAACCCAGTTTGGACCAATTCATGGTGGAGGGAGCCTCTAATTAGCCCAGTTTGGACCAATTAATTGTGGAGGGAGCCTCTAACCAGCCCAGTTTGGACCAATTAATGGTGGAGGGAGCCTCTAACCACCCCAGTTTGGACCAATTCATGGTGGAGGGAGCCTCTAACCACCCCAGTTTGGACCAATTCATGGTGGAGGGAGCCTCTAAACAGCCCAGTTTGGGCAAATTCATGGTGGAGGGAGCCTCTAACCAGCCCAGTTTGGACCAATTAATGGTGGAGGGAGCCTCTAAACAGCCCAGTTTGGGCAAATTCATGGTGGAGGGAGCCTCTAACCAGCCCAGTTTGGACCAATTAATGGTGGAGGGAGCCTCTAAACAGCCAAGTTTTGGGAAATTCATGGTGGAGGGAGCCTCTAACCAGCCCAGTTTGGACCAATTAATGGTGGAGGGAGCCTCTAACCACCCCAGTTTGGGCAAATTCATGGTGGAGGGAGCCTCTAACCAGCCCAGTTTGGACCAATTAATGGTGGAGGGAGCCTCTAAACAGCCAAGTTTTGGGAAATTCATGGTGGAGGGAGCCTCTAACCAGCCCAGTTTGGACCAATTCATGGTGGAGGGAGCCTCTAAACAGCCCAGTTTGGGCAAATTCATGGTGGAGGGAGCCTCTAAACAGCCAAGTTTTGGGAAATTCATGGTGGAGGGAGCCTCTAACCAGCCCAGTTTGGACCAATTAATGGTGGAGGGAGCCTCTAACCACCCCAGTTTGGGCAAATTCATGGTGGAGGGAGCCTCTAACCAGCCCAGTTTGGACCAATTAATGGTGGAGGGAGCCTCTAAACAGCCAAGTTTTGGGAAATTCATGGTGGAGGGAGCCTCTAACCAGCCCAGTTTGGACCAATTCATGGTGGAGGGAGCCTCTAAACAGCCCAGTTTGGGCAAATTCATGGTGGAGGGAGCCTCTAAACAGCCAAGTTTTGGGAAATTCATGGTGGAGGGAGCCTCTAACCAGCCCAGTTTGGACCAATTCATGGTGGAGGGAGCCTCTAAAAACCCCAGTTTGGACCAATTCATGGTGGAGGGAGCCTCTAAACAGCCCAGTTTGGGCAAATTCATGGTGGAGGGAGCCTCTAACCAGCAGAGTTGGTGGAAATCAGGGTGGAGGGAGCCTCTAACCAGCAGAGTTGGGGGAAATCAGGGTGGAGGGAGCCTAGTATTAGCAGAATTGTGCAACGCTTATGGTGGATGAGTATGAGGATGCGGAGGAATTGGAGAGGTTGAGTACAGACATGGAGTTTCATGTTGGGGTGCTTTACACAGGTGGGCACAAAAATGACGGCTCTACCCAGTGGTGGTTCATTTTTATCAAAGTGAGCCGGTCGGCACTCTCAGCTGACAGACGGGTGCGCTTGTCAGTGATGATGCCACCGGCTGCACTGAACACCCTCTCAGATAGGACGCTGGCGGCAGGACAGGACAGCACCTCCAAGGCATATAGGGCAAGTTCAAGCCACAGGTCCAACTTCGACACCCAATACGTGTAGGGCGCAGAGGGGTCGGAGAGGACAGGGCTGTGGTCGGAAAGGTATTCCCGCAACATGCGCCTATACTTCTCACGCCTGGTGACACTAGGACCCTCCGTGGCGGCACTTTGGCGAGGGGGTGCCATCAAGGTGTCCCAGACCTTAGACAGTGTGCCCCTCGTTTGTGTGGACCGGTGAGAACTTGGTTGCCTACTGGAGGAACTGCCCTCCCTGCCGCCAACGTCACATGCTGGAAACATCTCCATCATATTCTGCACCAATTGCCTGTGGCAAGCATTGATGCGATTGGCCCTCCCCTCTACCGGAATAAAAGACGAGATGTTGTTTTTATACCGGGGGTCAAGGATAGCAAAGATCCAGTACTGGTTGTCCTCCATGATTTTGACAATACGCTTGTCGGTTGTAAAGCACCCCAACATGAACTCAGCCATGTCTGCCACAGTGTTAGTTGGCATGACTCCTCTGGCCCCACCGGAAAGTTCAATCTCCATTTCCTCCTCATCCTCCATGTCTACCCATCCGCGCTGCAACAATGGGACGATTCGAAGTTGCCCGGAAGCCTCCTGTATCACCATCACATCATCGGACAACTCTTCTTCCTCCTCCTCCTCCTCCTCCTCCTCCATTAAACGCAGTGAAGCGGACAGATGTGTGGACCTACTCTCCAGCTGTGACGGATCGGATGCTATCCCTAACTCCTCTGTGTGATCTGAGTTATCCCTGATGTCAATCAGGGATTCTCTCAGAACACACAAGAGCGGGATTGTAAGGCTCACCATCGCATCCTCAGAGCTCACCCTCCTTGTGGACTCCTCAAAGACCCGTAGGATGTCACAAAGGTCTCTCATCCATGGCCACTCATGGATGTGAAACTGAGGCAGCTGACTTTGTGGCACCCTAGGGTTTTGTAGCTGGTATTCCATCAAAGGTCTCTGCTGCTCAACCACTCTATTCAACATCTGAAACGTTGAGTTCCAGCGTGTGGGGACGTCGCACAAAAGCCGGTGTTGTGGCACATGCAGGCGTTGCTGGAGAGATTTTAAGCTAGCAGCGGCTACTGTCGACTTGCGAAAGTGGGCGCACATGCGCCGCACTTTCACCAGTAGCTCTGGAACATTGGGGTAGCTCTTTAGGAAACGTTGCACCACTAGGTTGAAGACGTGGGCCAGGCATGGAACATGTTGGAGTCCGGCAAGCTCCAGAGCTGCTACCAGGTTCCGGCCGTTATCACAAACGACCATGCCTGGGCCCAGGTGCAGCGGCTCAAACCATATTGCCGTCTCATCGAGGAGGGCATCCCTCACCTCGGAGGCAGTGTGCTGTCTGTCCCCCAAGCTGATCAGCTTCAGCACAGCCTGCTGACGTCTACCAACGCCAGTGCTGCAACGTTTCCAACTCGTAGCTGGGGTCAATCTAACAGCGGAGGAGGAGGCGGTGGCGGAGGAGGAGGCGGTGGCGGAGGAGGAGGCGGTAGAGGAGGAGGAGGAGGGGGGTGTTCTTCTCGTGTCCCTGCCAGGAATGTTAGGCGGGGAGACGAGGTACACCGGGCCAGTTTGGGAAGCAGTCCCAGCCTCAACTACATTCACCCAGTGTGCCGTCAGTGAAATGTAGCGTCCCTGTCCGCATGCACTTGTCCACGCGTCGGTGGTCAAGTGGACCTTTGTGCAAAGCGCGGAACTAAGGGCCCGCCTGATGTTGAGTGACACGTGCTGGTGCAAGGCGGGGACGGCACACCGGGAGAAGTAGTGACGGCTAGGGACGGCATAGCGAGGTGCCGCAGTTGCCATCAGGTCCAGGAAGGCGGGAGTTTCAACAAGCCGGAACGCCAACATCTCCTGGGCCAGCAGTTTAGCGATGTTGGCGTTCAAGGCTTGCGCGTGTGGGTGGTTAGCAGTGTATTTCTGCCGCCGCTCCAATGTCTGAGAGATGGTGGGTTGTTGTAAAGAAACGCCTGATGGTGCCTTTGATGGTGCAGGAGAAGGAGATAAGACAGGACCAGGGGAGGATGAGGTAGAAGTCAACAAAGTGGCGGAGGCAGATGAAGTGGTGTCCTGGCTCGTCCTCTGGAGTGCATCGCCAGCACAGTCAGCAGTGGCAGTGGCAGAGGCAGAGGCAGAGGCAGTGGCAGTGGCGTGAACGGCAGGCGGCCTTTGTCCTGCCGTTGCTGCCTGCCACTGATTCCAGTGCTTGGATTCCAAATGACGGCGCATTGAAGTGGTGGACAGGTTGCTCTTCTCAGAGCCCCTAATCAATTTCGAGAGGCAAATTGTGCAGACAACACTATATCTGTCCTCGGCGCATTCCTTGAAAAAACTCCACACCTTCGAGAAACGTGCCCTCGAGGTGGGAGTTTTTCGGGGCTGGGTACGAACTGGACCATCTTGGGAGATTCCGGGTGTGGCCTGGCTTCGCCTAAGCTGCTGACCTCTGCCTCTGCCTCTAGCTACCCTTTTTGGTGCTGCACCTGCCTCAACATCCACACTACTTTCCCCGCTTGACATCCCCCCTGTCCAGGTCGGGTCAGTGTCCTCATCATCCACCACTTCCTCTTCCAACTCCTGTCTCATCTCCTCCTCCCGCACAATGCGCCGGTCAACTGGATGCCCTGACGGCAACTGCGTCACATCATCGTCGATGAGGGTGGGTTGCTGGTCATCCACCACCAAATCGAACGGAGATGGAGGAGACTCTAGTGTTTGAGCATCTGGATACAGATGCTCCTCTGTTAGGTTCGTGGAATCGTGACGTGGAGAGGCAGGTTGAGGGACAATGAAAGGAGCGGAGAACAGCTCTGGGGAGCAGGGACAGTTTGGGTTATTGTTCTGTAAAGCTTCGGAATTTTGGGAGGAAGGAAGACAAGACTGTTGGGTAATAGGAGGAGAGGAGGCAGAGTCTGACTGGCTGCTGGACAATGTGCTGTAAGCGTTCTCTGACAGCCATTGCAAGACCTGTTCCTGGTTCTCGGGCCTACTAAGGTTTGTACCCTGCAGTTTAGTTAATGTGGCAAGCAACCCTGGCACTGTGGAGTGGCGCAATGCTTGCTGCCCCACAGGAGTAGGCACGGGACGCCCTGTGGCTTCACTGCTACCTTGCTCCCCAGAACCATTCCCCCGACCTCGCCCACGGCCTCGTCCACGTCCCTTTCCGGGAGCCTTGCGCATTTTGAATTCCTAGTTAGAAATTGGCACTGTATACCAGTAGTAAAAATTGTGGGTGCACGTAACCCCAATATATTCTTTGAATTACCAGTCAGAAACTGGCACTATATGGCAGTAGCAAGAAATGAGGGTATTTGTATTCCCAATATACTCTTTGAATTCCCAGTCAGACAATGGCACTGTATACCAGTAGTAAAAATTGTGGGTGCACGTAACCCCAATATATTCTTTGAATTCCCAGTCAGAAACTGGCACTATATGGCAGTAGCAAGAAATGAGGGTATTTGTATTCCCAATATACTCTTTGAATTCCCAGTCAGACAATGGCACTGTATACCAGTAGTAAAAATTGTGGGTGCACGTAACCCCAATATATTCTTTGAATTCCCAGTCAGAAACTGGCACTATATGGCAGTAGCAAGAAATGAGGGTATTTGTATTCCCAATATACTCTTTGAATTCCCAGTCAGACAATGGCACTGTATACCAGTAGTAAAAATTGTGGGTGCACGTAACCCCAATATATTCTTTGAATTCCCAGTCAGAAACTGGCACTATATGGCAGTAGCAAGAAATGAGGGTATTTGTATTCCCAATATACTCTTTGAATTCCCAGTCAGACAATGGCACTGTATACCAGTAGTAAAAATTGTGGGTGCACGTAACCCCAATATATTCTTTGAATTACCAGTCAGAAACTGGCACTATATGGCAGTAGCAAGAAATGAGGGTATTTATAACCCCAATATATTCTTTGAATTCCCAGTCAGACAATGGCACTGTATACCAGTAGTAAAAATTGTGGGTGCACGTAACCCCAATATATTCTTTGAATTCCCAGTCAGAAACTGGCACTATATGGCAGTAGCAAGAAATGAGGGTATTTGTATTCCCAATATACTCTTTGAATTCCCAGTCAGACAATGGCACTGTATACCAGTAGTAAAAATTGTGGGTGCACGTAACCCCAATATATTCTTTGAATTACCAGTCAGAAACTGGCACTATATGGCAGTAGCAAGAAATGAGGGTATTTGTATTCCCAATATACTCTTTGAATTCCCAGTCAGACAATGGCACTGTATACCAGTAGTAAAAATTGTGGGTGCACGTAACCCCAATATATTCTTTGAATTCCCAGTCAGAAACTGGCACTATATGGCAGTAGCAAGAAATGAGGGTATTTGTATTCCCAATATACTCTTTGAATTCCCAGTCAGACAATGGCACTGTATACCAGTAGTAAAAATTGTGGGTGCACGTAACCCCAATATATTCTTTGAATTCCCAGTCAGAAACTGGCACTATATGGCAGTAGCAAGAAATGAGGGTATTTGTATTCCCAATATACTCTTTGAATTCCCAGTCAGACAATGGCACTGTATACCAGTAGTAAAAATTGTGGGTGCACGTAACCCCAATATATTCTTTGAATTACCAGTCAGAAACTGGCACTATATGGCAGTAGCAAGAAATGAGGGTATTTATAACCCCAATATATTCTTTGAATTCCCAGTCAGACAATGGCACTGTATACCAGTAGTAAAAATTGTGGGTGCACGTAACCCCAATATATTCTTTGAATTCCCAGTCAGAAACTGGCACTATATGGCAGTAGCAAGAAATGAGGGTATTTGCATTCCCAATATACTCTTTGAATTCCCAGTCAGACAATGGCACTGTATACCAGTAGTAAAAATTGTGGGTGCACGTAACCCCAATATATTCTTTGAATTACCAGTCAGAAACTGGCACTATATGGCAGTAGCAAGAAATGAGGGTATTTATAACCCCAATATATTCTTTGAATTCCCAGTCAGACAATGGCACTGTATACCAGTAGTAAAAATTGTGGGTGCACGTAACCCCAATATATTCTTTGAATTCCCAGTCAGAAACTGGCACTATATGGCAGTAGCAAGAAATGAGGGTATTTGTATTCCCAATATACTCTTTGAATTCCCAGTCAGACAATGGCACTGTATACCAGTAGTAAAAATTGTGGGTGCACGTAACCCCAATATATTCTTTGAATTACCAGTCAGAAACTGGCACTATATGGCAGTAGCAAGAAATGAGGGTATTTATAACCCCAATATATTCTTTGAATTCCCAGTCAGACAATGGCACTGTATACCAGTAGTAAAAATTGTGGGTGCACGTAACCCCAATATATTCTTTGAATTCCCAGTCAGAAACTGGCACTATATGGCAGTAGCAAGAAATGAGGGTATTTGTATTCCCAATATACTCTTTGAATTCCCAGTCAGACAATGGCACTGTATACCAGTAGTAAAAATTGTGGGTGCACGTAACCCCAATATATTCTTTGAATTCCCAGTCAGACACTGGCACTATATGGCAGTAGCAAGAAATGAGGGTATTTGTATTCCCAATATATTCTTTGAATTCCCAGTCAGACAATGGCACTGTATACCAGTAGTAAAAATTGTGGGTGTATATAGCCCCAATTCTATTGCTAGGGGACTTGCAGGGTATTTCTGGGGTGAAGGTGGGGGGGCACACCGTTGGAACGGGTATCGGGGTATATATCGGGTATACGGGAATACACTGACAGTGTATTCCATTCAGGATCCTGGGAAAGCTGGGTTGCGGCGATTGAGCCCGTCAGTGCCACGTTACACCGACAAGCTTCTCCCTGGAATTTAGCTCTTACAAGAGCTGTTGGTTGTCTTCTCCTTCCTATCCTAGCCTGTCCCTGCCTACCCAGAATCTAAGCCCTAGCTAGCTGGACGGAAACCTCCGTCCTCGGTGAATTGCAAGCTCAGAATGACGCGAAGCTGGGCGTCGCTGTTCTTTTAAATTAGAGGTCACATGTTTTCGGCAGCCAATGGGTTTTGCCTACTTTTTTCAACGTCACCGGTGTCGTAGTTCCTGTCCCACCTACCCAGCGCTGTTATTGGAGCAAAAAAGGCGCCAGGGAAGGTGGGAGGGGAATCGAGTAATGGCGCACTTTACCACGCGGTGTTCGATTCGATTCGAACATGCCGAACAGCCTAATATCCGATCGAACATGAGTTCGATAGAACACTGTTCGCTCATCTCTATTAAACATCTGTCATCCATATTCTGTGATGCAGCACCCCAGTGTTTTGTGGTTTCATCCCTACAGCATGTCAATTATTGCTGCAAGTTTAACCCACATCCTTTAACCTTTAGCCAAGCTTGAAATCTGCAGCATACAGTATGCGCAGAAAAAAAGGTAGCTTAAACTGTGCCGTTTAAGGCTAAGTCCCCATGTGGGGTCCCTCTACAAGAAAGCACAGTGGAAAAATCTGTGGTGTCAACACATTGCGGTTTTCCTGCAGTTCACAGAGGTTTCCTCTGCAGACTTTCTGCTTCAATTATACCTATAGGGAAACCGCTGGTGTTTCCATAGGTAAAACTGACATGCTGCGATTTCCAAAACCGCAATGTCCCCACAGTCCGATGATCATATTTTTCCACAAAGTGGGGATGGTATTCGTGCATTTAGGCCACGTAGGGCTCCGCCTTATGGGTAACACACTTTGGTACCACTTGTGGCTTCAACCTAAACCGTCTAAAGGCAGATCAGACTTATCATTTATCATTCAAAACGTGGTGCTGTTTAAAGGGAACTGCTGGTAGTAGCTGGGGGTCGTAAAATAACCTGACAAGTTCCCTTTAAGACATTCTAGTCTTTTTAGACAATATATCTAATCTAGTCTAGATATAACATTATTAAAACAATTTTTTCTATTTGTAAAACTGCCGTTTTTCATGATCTAACAGAGAAGTGTAATATTTATTTGTTGGGCAACAATTTTTACTAAAAATGTCCTTATAAAGAAGAAAATGTCTTTCTTTGCCTATCTAGTTCAAAAGCAACCTAAATAGATATTCTTTGCAGGACTGGTGATCGGAGGAGCAGTCAGCTTGTCTCAAATGAAACAGATCTTACAGGAGAACGTCTCTAAGTTACCCCAGGATAAAACCAAGATATTTCAAGCTTTACTAAAACAGCTAAGCACTTTGGCTGGAGAACAGATCAGAAGCTTGGCGGTACGTATACCCAATCGTCAATATTGTTATTGTTTTATATATTCATTGACAAAAAGCAATAATGTAGCATGTAGGAGTTGTTGGAATGGAATGAAATTTTCTAGGTGTGAATATAATGATGATATATGAATGCTGAGTTTTACCGCAATCTGACATTTCTATATGGGTGCACTTTTTTTTTTGTTTTTTTGTTAGTGAGTGTATTTATGATCAGTCGTGTGCACAAGTGTTCTCAATAGGGAAAAGGCCGCTGCCAGCCTAGCCATTCTTTCTCCTACATCTGCCATTGTGAGAATCTTACATTACCACTGCACACATTAGATGGCTGATTGGAACCCCTGAAATCACTAGGTTTGGCAGGTGTTTGTCTAAGGGCTTGTTCACATCTGCGCCCAGTCTCTGTTCTGCAGGTTTCCGTTTCCTGCACAAAACAGAGGCAGGAGACGGAAACCTGCAGGACTCTTTCAAACCCATTCATTTGAATGGGTTTGAAAGATGTCCGGCCGTGAGCAGCGGTGAGCGTTTTATGCTCTCCGCCGCGAAACCGTTTTTTTTAAATCGGACACAGAGTCGGACATGCAGTACTCTGTGTCCGGTTTTAAAAAAACTGTTTTGTGGCGGAGAGCATAAAACACTCACCGCCGCTCACGGCCGGACCCGGTCTGACAGCTGAGAATGGAGACCCGAACGCTAGTGTGAACCTAGCGTAATGTGTATTTTAATGTGTATTTTTCACTCTTTACCTTTAAGTCGTCTTGGAAAGAAAGCTTCTAAAATAATGGTAACACTGACATGCTACAGATGAAATGCAATAACGTTAATGTGTTTAGTCTCTAGGAGGACATATCATCAACAAAGCTGGTACAAGTGACCTAAATCCTGTTCTTGCTGCAGGGCGCACCATGTTATACTTGGCATCTACAGGTAACTGTCAGAGGCATATCTTGAAGCTCATGGACCCAATGTAAAATCTGTAATGGGACCCCTAGTTACAGAGGCATAGCTAAGGGTTGCGCACGGGGGGAGCGAATATCTCCAAGTGGGCCCCCAACTTAGGTATACCGATACTATCACTATATGGTGACCGTATAGTGGTAGATATCGCCTCTACACAGGGATCTGCAGATGATTTATGTGAATAGAATGGAGTAACTTTTAGTGACTTACAGGTGACGACTCTGACAAATCATTCACATTTCCATTCCATTTCTCTACCATCTGGACTGCCATGACCACTTCTTTCACTCTCTGTAAAGTTTGTAGCACAGAAATCTTTGGCTCCTTACTTTTCCAGGCACCTGACCCACATTGTCCTCACCTGCACACCCATCCTAATGCTACTCCCAGTTGTAAAATATATAATATAACCGCCCATAATGAATAAAACCCCTAAGTACATCTTTAAATTAATAACTTCCCTGTGTACCCCCTTTAAATAGTGCCCCTTATTAATATTGGCCCAGGTGTTTCCTAATTAAAAGGTAATAAAAGTAAAAAATGAATTAGTTGGATTCCAATACCCGGGACCCATAGTATCAGCTGTTTGAATAGACTGTGGTATTTGTATAAGCACCGTGACCCCTTCTTTGTTTATATAGTATCATACATTTCATAGCAGCCATGTAATGTAACTACAGCCTTGTCCTATATATGTCTATGTGACAAGGCTTTAATTACATGACATGGTCACTATAAACACTATAGGCAGTGAGATAAACAGGCAACATGGCCCCTTCATACAGCGGATTTGTGGGAAATCACTGATCTCTTATTGATGATCTATTCTGAGGATAGAAAAACTAGGATAGGATAGGAAAACTCCTAAAGGCAAGGGCCATATGTGGTGTGAATACCATGGTGTAGTCACAGTGTAAACGCCATGTAAAAAAACGCAGCATTTTACAGTTACTGCAAAGTGGAAGGGATTCTAGCAAATCTCATCCACACACTGCGGAAAAATATGCACAGTGGACATGCTACGATTTCCAAAACCGTTGTGGTTTTGGAAATCACAGCATGTCATACCTACGGAAATGCTAGCAGTTTCCCCATAGGCATAATGGAAGCAGAATATCCACAGAAGAAAGCTCTGTGGACTTGCTGTGAAAAGTGCTACGAGAAAAATCACTATGCATTACCATCAAGGTTTTTCCTGCAGCGCTTTTTTGATGCACCCTGCTACGTGGGGCCTTAGCCTTAATAAAGCAAAAGTTTCAAATAACCTCCCCCTTGTATTCATAATGTCCCCTAATAGCCCTTATATAAATGGCCACCCCTTATGTTCACAATGCCCCCTTATAAAAATGACCCCCTTCGCCATAATGCCCCCTAATAAATCCTCCATTATAGTTAGAATTTCCTGTCCTAACAACCCCCTTATACTATTAAAATACCCACACCTGTGCTAAAAAAAAAAAAAGTTATATTCACCTACTGCGTTCCCTTGATGAATGGAGCTGCCGCCTCCTCTTCTTGACCTGCACTCCATGTGCATAAGATTTCAGCATCTCGGCGCAGGAGGTGCGATGCTATGACGCCATTGCGCCCTCCTGTGCCAAGAGCAGATGTTTTCTGTCTAGCATCGGTGTCTTGTAAACTGCAAGTCTGAATTGGCTTCTGGTTTACAAGACAGTTGCAGGACGGGTTTTTAACTGCATCAGTGTCTGCTGAAACCAATCTAGTTACAAGTAAAGGATGTATTAATGGTGGGCCCCACAGAATGAGTCACCCATCCCCTCTGCCCCGGTGCCAGCTACATCTCTGCCTAGTTACCTTGCACCATTTAGAATAGCTGTGTATTGTTTGAGGCAGAAAGATCCTGCAGGGACCAGGGACCAGGGTCTGGTAGCAACTGCCACTTCTGCACCCCTAGTAGCTAGGCCATTGGTAACTATGTCTTTGGACTGCTGAACGCTGCACAATATAAAGTGAAATATTTATTCAAGCTTGTTAGGATATTGTATTTATTTCGTTAATCTGATCAAGACAGGTCTAGAACTTTTCTATATGACTCAAACTGATGTTGTGTAGAAAACGTTAATATATATTAATTATATTATTATATTATATATTATTATTATTATATATTATTATATTATTATATATTATTATTATTATTATTATTATTAATATATTATTATATTATGTTAATATAAGTAAGCATAAAAAAAAAATAAAAGTTTTTTCCTTGGAAGATGCTTTCATATACAACATCTTTAATGATATAAAGGAAAAAGGAAACACAAAAAGTGGAAGATGGGAACTATACCTAAGGAAGAGTACACAGTAGTCTGCAGACTCTGCAAGACATGCATCAAAGGAGCTAAGGCTGAACACGAATTGAAGCTTGCAAAAGAGGCAAAGAGTAAGGTAAAAGGATTTTGGGGATATGTTAAAAGCAAAAGAAAAGTGAAGGAGACCATTGGAGTCCTGAAAAATGACAAAGGAGAAACAGTTAACATGGTGGAACAGCAGGTGGAGCTACTAAATTCATATTTTGTATCCGTCTTCTCCCAAGAAACTAATGGAAATATCGACATTAATGGAGATGAGGGGAAGGAGGACTCCAAACTGACTATAAGCAAAGGTCTGGTAAGAGAGCACTTAGCCAAGTTACAGGAAACCAAGTCCCCAGGACCAGATGATTTACACCCTAGAGTCCTGAAAGAGATAGCAGAGGAAATAACAGAACCCCTTGCTATAATCTTCAGTAAGTCATGGGAAACAGGAGTGGTCCCTTTAGATTGGAAAAGGGCAAATGTTGTCCCCATCTACAAAAAGGGGAAAAGGGACGATCCAGGAAATTACAGGCCGGTAAGTCTGACCTCGATGGCAGGAAAAATCTTTGAGCAAATTGTCAAGGAACATTTACTTCGGTACCTGGAAGGGAAGGCATTAATTAACCAGAGCCAGCACGGCTTTATGACCAATAAATCTTGTCAGACTAACCTGATTTCCTTCTACAACAAAATCACTGAATGGTTGGACCAAGGGAATGCCGTGGACATAGTATATCTTGACTTCAGTAAGGCATTTGATAAAGTATCACATAACCTTCTTATTGAAAAAATGATTAAGTATGGCTTTGACAAAAAATCAGTTAGGTGGATTCACAACTGGCTTAATGATCGGGCACAACGAGTAATACTAAATGGCTACACATCGAACTGGAAGAAAGTCAAAAGCGGGGTGCCGCAGGGCTCCGTTCTGGGCCCAGTACTTTTTAATATCTTTATAAATGATCTGGACGATGGAATTATTGGGGAACTCATAAAATTTGCAGATGATACGAAGATAGGAGGAATAGCCAACACTAGAGAGGAGAGAGAGTGTATTCAAAAGGACTTAGACACACTGGAACAATGGGCTGAGGCAAACAAAATGGTATTTAACAGGGACAAATGCAAAGTTCTACATCTGGGTAACAGAAATGTAAAAAACATATATAGTATGGGAGGAATAGAACTAAGTGATAGCATAGGGGAAAAGGACTTGGGCATAATAGTAGATCACAAATTCAACATGAGCCAACAGTGCGGTGCTGCTGCAAAAAAGGCTAATAAAATTCTGGGATGTATTAAGACAAGCATTGAATCTAGATCAAGAGAGGTCATTATTCCGCTGTACTCTTCCCTGGTCAGACCACACCTGGAATACTGTGTACAGTTCTGGGCGCCTCAATTCAAGAAAGACATCGATATATTGGAGCAAGTCCAGAGAAGAGCAACCAAAATGGTGGAAGGTCTGCAAACCATGTCCTATGAGGAGCGGCTAAAAGAATTGGGATTGTTTAGTTTGCAGAAGAGAAGGCTGAGGGCAGATTTAATAGCAGTCTACAAATATCTGAAAGGTAGTCACAGTGCAGAGGGATCTACCCTATTCTCATTAGCACAAGGAAGTACAAGAAGCAATGGGATGAAACTAAAGGGAAAGAGATACAGATTAGACATTAGGAAAAACTTTCTGACAGTGAGGGTAGTGAGAGAGTGGAATAGGCTGCCACGGGAGGTGGTGGGCGCTCCATCAATGGAAATCTTCAAGCGGAATCTGGATAAACATATAGCTGGGATGATTTAGGAAAACCTGCACTCGCAGGGGGTTGGACCCGATGGCCCTTGAGGTCCCTTCCAACTCTACCATAAGAATAAGAATAAGAATAAGATATTTATGGCACAAATCAAAGCACTCAGGTAATGGATTGATATGGCGGATGCACATACTCTGAGGGGCTTACCACCTCCCCCTGTGTATTGTAAGTAAAAAGTAGAACCATACTCCAGAAGGTTGTGCTTCTTAAAGAGGACCTTTCATCAGATTGGGCACAGGCAGTTCTATATACTGCTGGAAAGCCGACAGTGCGCTGAATTCAGCGGACTATCGGCTTTCCCGATCTGGGCCCCGGGTAAAGCGCTATCGGTCCCGGTACCGTAGCGCTTTACAGTCAGAAGGGCGTTTCTGACAGTCAGGTACGTCCTTCTCCACAGCAACGCCTATAGCGCTGTACAGTGTGAGCGGGGAGGAACGCCCCCTCCCCTCCTGATAATACTCGTCTATGGACGAGCACTGTGAGCAGAGGGAATGGGGCGTTCCTCCTCGCTCACACTGTACAGCGCGATAGGCGCTGCTGTGGAGAAGGACGTACCTAACTGACTGTCAGAAAAGCCCTTCTGACTGTAAAGCACTACGGTACCGGGACCGATAGCGCTTTACCCGGGGCCCAGATCGGGAAAGCCTGGGCACAGGCAGTATATGGAACTGCCTGTGCCCAGTCTGATGAAACGTCCTCTTTAAGTAATTTATTAGTTCTATTTATGGCTCTGATGTCACTTATACTATCAGTAGTAATGCTGTCCTTCTTAGGACAAGCACATTGTGGAATCATTGGCTTATATCAGACTGGTGTTTATGTAGTAAAGAACAAACAAGTCATAAATCTCTCTGTTTGGACATACTGTAATTCTCCCCAAAATAACATTTGCAATAAGTTTTTTTGTGTGTTCCTTTTGCTGCTACATAAAGGACGTTCAAGAACCATCCCATTGGATGATGCATTCTTCATGGGTTCATCTGCACTAAAGCCTGGAGAAGTCTTACTCTCTGTTCATATCCCATATTCTACACAGGTTGGTTTGTAAATGGCCTTCTCTAGCTGACATAAAGGAGAATCTAAGTATAGAAAACCTACAGTATCTGTACTATTCCCTACTATAGGTGTAATTACCACAGGCTCTTAGTGAACACAACAATTAAGTAATATATAGTGTTAGGTATGTCACTTTGATTTAGCGCACAGTGGTCCCTAAAACTTTCATAGAGGACTGTTTTTTTGTCTCCTGACATGTTGATTTTAGTAAATACTTTTATTTTCTATAAATGGTATATATGCTTTTCTAATAAGAAATTAATAATTAATCTAATTAATATGGCATATGAATTTACCTGTTAGGGTCTTTTTTGTGCAAGATATGGCTGATTATGACTATGAAGTATTCCTTCTTTCTCTTCCGTTCCTTAGCTGCTATGGACTCCTAGTATATCTTCTCTTCTCAGCATATGTGTGTCTACGTCTGTAATATATTACTGTGTATTATCCTGCATCTGTATTACTATGCTGCTGTAACATACTGAAATTTCCCCACTGTGGGACTATTAAAGGATTATCTTATCTTATTAGGTGGCACAACATATCAGATGCAAACATTGAATACGATGCTGCACCATTGGCTTACCCAGAGCCACGGCCTGCAGGTCACACATAGTGTCCCGAACCTGACAGCATTAGGGTGCCTTCGGGAGCCCCTTCCCCCTGTTCTCTAAACCACATAATTATTTTCTACCTCCAAGGCTGATGCAGCTCAAGGGAGTTGTCTCCTGTTCCCAAGAATCTATTCATTTATGTTGTTTGCATGCTATCCATACATCTCCATACATCTCCATACATCTCTGTCTAAACATTTACTTTTTTGTTGTTTGTGTTTTTACCCAGAGGCAATTTGTGTCAGCATTCAGACAAGCCCAGAGGGAAGAAAACGCTTTGGCAATTGTTAACGCTGGAATGAAAGTACAGTTTAAGAATGACACAGATGTGATTGAAGACATTGACATTTTCTTTGGTGGTATTGGTACTACTACTATGTGTGCAAAGAACACATGTCAAGCTCTTAAAGGAAGGTATGAATCAAATTGATATACTGTATCTATATATTGTGACAACTCAGGGGTTATGTAGCTCACAAAATTGTACCTCCAGCCTAAGATGATTAGCACATCAAGAACTTCAGCACCACACAAGCACTTCAGGTTCAAAACTGGCCTCTACAGCTTTATTTCTCCCGCCACAGAGTGCTGAGATACAACACAGGTTCACAAAACAGTTCCAACAATAAAACAAATCTTGGTTGTATGATTACTAACTATACAGTATAGTGTTCCTGACTATCAGGGTGTAGGTTTATTACTTAGAACAAGGGTAGGGAACGTACGGCTCTCCAGCTGTTGCAAAACTACAACTCCCAGCATGCATACTTGCTCTGCTGTTCTTGGAACTCCCATGGAAGTGAATGGAGCATGATGGGAGTTGAGACAGCCATGTCTCACGGATGATCTCCTTATCTTCAGGAGTTCTCTTAGCTGCCACCTAATGAGGTTCATTAAGCAATCGAAACCCTGGACTGCCCTACTATATGTAGTGGAACCTGCTCTTTTCTTCTTCCCACTACCACATATTTCCCCCTTCTGATTATGGCCATAGGTCTGATCACTTTGACCTGTCTACCTAATGGGAGTCCCTTTTCACCACAATAGGAACCAACATGGCACTGTTTTTGGAAGTAAGCAACCATGTTTTTTTGAACCTTTTCACTGCCAAGGGTCTCTGGAAATTTTGCACCTCCAGTAGCCAGAGCAATCTTCACAAACTGTGACTGATACCAAAATCTAACTTTTTCCAGATTACACAGCATACCGTATATAAAAACGCAATTTAATAGTTCATATATACAACCACCTCCATGCATCATTGCGGCAAACAGAGATTGCAAGCAAAAATTGCACAAATATTCTAATTTGCCACTAAAGTGCGGCTCAAGCCATCCTTTTCTGCAAACAAAATGTACTTTCCAAAAAACTGCAAGATATGAGGAGTTCATACATCCCATACATGTATATATTTACAGGGGCAGGTGTTAAAGAATCGCCAAAATCGCAGAAATTTTGTGCATGCAAATTATATAGGACTTTACATAAAAATGTTATTTTCCATCCCTCTATAAAAATTTTAGCAATCTATACGTTCATCTCTAGTGATAATAATTATTACTATTATTTTAGCGTGTAACGGATATTACTAGAGACGCATTTTACTGTAGAAAGCTCAGGTATAGACAGGTCAGGGATTGGGTGAAATGTAAACTCTATTCATGACTTTGTGTATATGTTGTGTAAGTGTTTGGTGCGACTTTTTTTGGCGCTGCGACCTGGACAATGGTAAACGTCTGGGTCACAGCGCCAATAAACTTCCTGGTTATGTTTAGAGGGTATTACATAAGAATACCCCACTAGTAAAGCTCAGGGGGGAATTATATTATACCTGTATGTGACAATCTGACCGCAAAAGTATAGTATGCTCTCTGATTGGCAGGAGAAGGGTTAATAGGGACAGAAGAGTCCCTGCCACCCCCCTCCTGGTGTCACATACAAGTTACGCACAGTCAGATTGTTTCTCTGTCTCTATTCACGCTGCTCGGCTGCTCGTGCCCCTCTCCCTTTCCTGTTGCAGTTCGCAAATTGCTTGCTTAGACAGGGGGGGACACTTTAGAGCCCTATATCTTTGGACTGCATCAACATACGCATTTTAAAGAGGAGAATCTCATTTTTAAAATGATACCAAGAACTTGATGATACAATTTATAGTTTTGGAGCAATTCACTGTTGAAATGCTGTCAGGAATTGAGATCTGCAGTTGGATCTCTATGCCAAATAGCGTTTTCAACAGTGAGTTGCTCCAAAACTGTAAGTTGTATCATCAATTTATTGGCATAATTTTAAAGATGAGATTCTCCTCTTTAAAATGCATTTTAAAGCATCAAGATATGTTGATGCAGTCCAGAGATATTGGCATTAGTATGGAGGATGTAGTAGCTACGTCCTCCACTACTGATGTGCCACCTTGGGAGGACGTAGAGCTACGTGCTTGGCAGTGAAAGGGTTAATCTTGGACATCCAATCCATGGCATGAATTGTCAGAGCTAACTTATTTCTAAGCTATATACAATAGCGTTTATTTACTGTGATATTAACATATGGATCACACGTGGAACATTTCAATACTGTAAGGGTAAGTTCACACTAGGTTTTTTGGACGGAAAACTGAGGGCTGCGAATGAATGCTGGTAAACTCCGCTCCGGATTAGGACCAATGAATGGGCCTAGTCCAGAGGAGTGTGGTCTTCAGGCCGAATCAAGAGGTGAAACAGTCTGAAGAATGAGTATCTCGCTTCTTTCGCTTGTTCTGGCTCCTGGAAAAAAACACCTGACCGACTCCCATTGATTTCAATGGGAGTCATCTTTTTGGTCAGGATTTTGAAGTGAATACGGCCTCAAAATCCTGTCCAAAAAACCCTGTGTGAACTTACCCTAAGATTAATGGGCTTGATTGGCCCCTTAACCCCTTCCCGCGATGGCACTTTTTGACTTCCTGACCAAGCTCGATTTTTCAAAACTGACATGTCTCACTTTATGTGGCAATAACTTTGGAACGCTTTAACTTACCAAAGTGATTTTGAGATTGTTTTTTTCGTAACACATTATACTTCATGTTAGTAGTAAATTTTGGTTGATATGTTTTGTGTTTAATTATGAAAAAATAGGAAATTTGGTGGAAATGTTGAAAAATATGCATTTTATACAGTTTGAAATGATGTGCATTGCATACAGATAGTCAGACTGCCAAAATTATATCATAAATCTCATGTCCCAGATCTCTGCTTATGTCGGCATCAAACTTTAGTCACTCTTTTATTTTTTACGGACATTATAAGATTTACGAGTGAAGCAACAATATTCAAAATTTTCAAGAAATTTCCAAAACCCATTTTTAAAGGGACTAATCCAGTTCTGAAGGGGTTTTGAAAGACCCTTGTATTAAAGCCCCCATAAATCACCCCATTTTCACAACTGCACCCCTTAAATAAGCTAAAACAACATATACCTAGTATTTTAACCCTATAAGTGCTTAACAGGAATTAATACAAAATGGAGGTGGAATTTTCAAATTTGATTTTATTTTAGCCCTAGAATTTGCCTTCTATCATTGGAATTCTACATTTTTAACTAAACCTATCTTCATGTAGCCTTTAGAATGGTTGTTGTAGACATACTTTTGTTTTTTTCTGATCATTTCAGCTAATTTCAAGAAAAACTCATTATCTTCATATGCAAATCAGTCTTCTGGGAGCTCTGAGCACCCCCGCGTCATCATCCTGGATGTACATGTATCGCCGCCCCCTTCTTGCTTGCCCTTCACGCCTCCTCCTTCCAAAATGGCGTCCAGAGCGTGTACTGTACGCTCAGGCCCAAAGCTGAAGTGGCCGAGCGTACATCGCATGTGTGACATTTCATTTGCTATGACGAGACGAGGAAAGAAAGAAGAGGAGAAGGAATGAAAAGCAAGCAAGAGGGGAGCGCCCCCTGTGTTCCCAGAAGATTGATTTACATAAAAAAATAGGTTTTTCATGAAAACGGCTGCAACAATCAGGAAATAAAAGATATGTCTACAATAGCGTTTCTAAAGGCTACATGAAGATAAGCTTAAGAAGCATTCACACGGAGTAACGCGGCGCTGATTCTGGCACAATAACTCGCGTAAGAATCAGCGCTGCAAAACAGAATACCATTGACTTCAATGGGGTCCGTTTAATGCACGTAACACATTGAAATCAATGGGAGGCTTTTTAACCCATTGATTTCAATGTGTTATGCGCATTAAATGGAACCCGTTGAAGTCAATGGGATTCTGTTTTGCAGCGCTGATTCTTACGCGCGTTATCATGCCAGAATCAGCGCCACGTTACTCCGTGTGAATGCTCCCTTAGTTAAAAATGTAAAATCCCAATGATAGATGCCCTCTAAATGTAACCATAATGGTATGATCAAATGAAAATGTGACTTCAACGGATCATGTGATCTTATTTAATTTTCCTCATTTAACATTCCTCTAACTTAATGTACTATCAGTTTGTTTGATCTAAAAAAAAAAAAAAACTAGAAAAATTTACAAATTCCAAATGTAAATGTTCACTTTTGTAAACTGTTTTCTACCATTAGGCATATTATAGACATTAAAGTCATTATTTAAATAGATCAGATAAGAATCATATTGTAATGTCATATAGACAGACAGACAGACAGACAGACAGACAGACAGACAGACAGACAGACAGACAGATAGATAGATAGATAGATAGATAGATAGATAGATAGATAGATAGATTGATTATAGGAGATTTAATGTCTTGTACTGTACTTGGCAGGCACTGGGATGATAGCATGCTGTCTGAAGCCAACAAGCAGGTCCAGAAGGAGTTGTCGATTTCACCTTCTGCCCTTGAGGGAAAAGTGGAATACAAACGTTCTCTGGTTGCAAGTTATTTGTTCAAATTCTACCTTGAATCTTCTCGGCATCTGGATAAACTTGTAAGTTGTCTTATACTTCTTGACCATAAAGCTATAGTAAAAGTATATATTAAAAAAGCATATAAAATAGTGTATGGAAAACAACAGAGATAATGGTACTTGATAGGGTCAACACATAAAAATGAGGGGTGAAAAACACAGCAATCCAGGTCTGAATGTGGCAATTCTACTCCGAGTTCCAACTGGCCCAGCGGGATACCAGTGAATCCCCGTTTTCAGGCCCCGCCATACTGATAACGAAAAGGAGCTTGGCGTCATGTGCTGCAGGGTCCCATTCCAATAAAAGCCTGCCCAGGGGAGGTCTGTAAAAATAACAAACATTTTTACTCACCTCTCCTAGACATCCACCAGTCTGTACCTGACATTGCGCATTACGGTTGTCACCGATGAGGCCCCATCATAATGTTAGCGTGCCCCACATGATTGCCGAGGATGAATTCAGTGTACTTTCATGGTCAGCTTTCTCGGTAATTGCCCTGGTCCTGGAGATATTGATGCCATTAGTTTCGGAACTGATATCTCTCCACTGTCAGGGCTTGTTCACATCTGCGCCCGGGGTCTCCGTTCTGCAGGTTTCCGTTTCCTGCACGAAACTGGGCAGGAGACGGAAACCTGCAGGCATTTTTCAAACCCATTCATTCGAATGAGTTTGAAAAGTGTCCGCCCGTGAGCGGCGAAACAATTTTTTTTTTAACCGGACACAAAGTCGGACCTGCAGGACTTTGTGTCTGGTTTAAAAAAAAAACAGTTTCGCCGCGGAGAGCATAAAACGCTCACGGGCGCCCACTGCCGGTCACAGTCTGACAGGTTTCCAAAAGACGGAAACCTGATAAAAAACCTCAAAACAACTTTTTATACTGGTTTGGCTATTATTTCCAGATAACCTATTATTAATCTATAGGGACTACCTAAAAGATGACACTTATGGCAAATTCTTCTTTTTTATCAATGAGGTCTTATTTGTATACTCCTTTCCAAGCTTTTTTAGAATATAACACTATTACTTCTCGGCAGAGCTGCCACTTGGTGTCATTGTTGCTTTACAAATGTTTGTATCCTGCGTTTTGAGTTCTTGGTCATTTTTAGAAGATGGCAATTTTTGGGAAAATTTAACATTTTTTGAGGCAGAGTTTTATGCTAGTTTTTGAGCCACAACTAGAAATGTATTGTAAAGGAATAGGAAATATAAAGGAAGAACCTACTGTATACTGTACTCCTTCCTGCTGGATCCATTTCTGAGTTTGGCTTAAAAACAGGTATAAGCTGCAGTGATGTGATTCCAAAAAGAAAAATGTATGTAAAACCAATAAAAAAAAGACTGTATGAACAATGTTGAATTCTGAACCCTCTCGTGTTTGTATCTACAGTATAATATATAGCTTTTTCTTTGAAATGTTTCTAGATGACACGTTATGTCCAAGCATCCGAACACCTCAGTGCTATCAGAGGTTTTGAGAAAAAAGCACCAGAAACCTTACAGATTTTCCAGGTAATATTTTAGTATGATTGAATAAATCAGGTTCAGATTTTTATAACCATATCGTATGATAACCATATAAAATTCTATATTCGTGGTGGCGAACCTATGGCATGCATGTCAGAGGTGGCACACAATGCCCTGTCTGCTGTTACCCATTTGTGGAACAGATTACACTGTGTGTGGATCACTGTGGAGCAAATTGTACTGTGTGTGGGCCACTGTGAAGCATATTGTACTGCCTGGGGGCCACTTTGGAGCAGATTGTACTGTATTGGGGCCACTGTCGGGGAGATTGTACTGTGTTGGGGCCACTGTTGGGTAGATTATACTGTGTGTGGGGGGCCCTCATTATTTATTTATTTATTTATTTATTTATTAAATAAAGAGCACAGTAAGAATCCCAGGACGACCAAACGGCATGGAAGGCGTCCATAGCATGGTTAAGGGGTGCGCCCTGATTATTTATATAACACAGTATCTGTTTTACAGCGGACGTGTGATATTACTACAGTAATAACATTGCACGATCACTATAAAACAGATCCTGTGCAAAGTAAATAGTGAACATTATTTGTTTAAAAGTATCAAATACAAACTATTAGCTTTCAGCACAAAATTGTTTTATTTAATTGAAAACTCTGTAAAGCCTCATTCACAGAACCGAATTTTGCGGGTCCGTATTTGTCCTCAATTGTGGACCCACACAGTACTAAGGTTAAATTGCCATGTTGGCACTTTGAGATAAACTGGTGGGTTTTGGGTTGCAGTATGGGTTCTCGGTCTCTAAAGGTTCTACATCCCTGTCCTATATCATATCATAACCATAATATATCATATAGCCATGTCTAAATAAATGAAATTCAAGTAATTTTCAGTAAACAAGACATTAGATTTCCATGTCTCTACAATCATACATGTCTGTGTATTATATAGGAAGTTAACTCCAAGCAGCCAGTGGAAGATTCTGTGGGCCGTCCAATAGTACACCAGTCTGCCATTAAGCAGGCCGTCGGGGAAGCTGTATATGTGGATGACATGCCACCTGTGGATCAAGAAATTTTTATGGCCTTTGCTACCAGCAAGAAAGCCTATGCAAAGATTATGTAAGTAACTTATATTTGACGTTTTAAGGTCTGTTAACAATAAACAGAGATGTAACATGAAGCTCCTGGGTCCCAATACCAAATCTGTACAAAGACCCCATCTATCTGGCACTCTTATAATACCAAAGAGAGATCTTGTTCATACATGGTTACAGTTCTTCTGGTGGGCACGTAGTTTGGTGGTTACATTTTTGCAATGAGCACACAACTTAATGGTTATTTTCCTCGGAAGGGCACACAGTCTTACGCTAGGGTCACACTAGCATTGGGGTTTCTGTTCTTTGGGTCCACATTGGGACCCAAAAGATGGAAACCCAATCTGCTTAAAAAGCGGTTACCTGTGGAAACCCACAGACCCCATAGACTATAATGAGGTCTGTTGGGATTCCTCCCTGTTTCTACCTGAAAAATGCAGAAAGAAAAGTTCTTATGACTTATTTGTTACAGTATCTAAAACTAACAATAGCAAGGAAATCCAGGGTCCCTGTAGCATGATACAATCCAGTTACTTGTTTTGCACCAGCAAGGCTGAAATGGTTTCTACACTACATACACTTCACATGATGGCAATGTTGTATGTATTGAAATGAGTTCACTATGAATTTGCAATTATTCTTTTAGGTCCATAGATACTTCTGATGCTCTTAAAAGTCCTGGTGTGGTTGATATAATTAGAGCAAAAGATATCCCTGGGCCCAATGAGATCTCTGGACAAGGTCCATTATTTTCAGAGGAGGAGGTAAGTATTACTATAGCTATAATGAACAAATAATGGTAAATCTGTAAATATTAAGGCACTTCTGTCCACAGGTTGTGCGTGCTATTACAGCAAGGCCTCATTTAGTTCACAGCAGAAAGAAGTCATGTTTATCTAATACTGTGCAGCCCCTTTAATACAGTCTTTTGTTTGCTGATGGCAATATTTAACTGTGCTTATAGGGGTTATCCAGGTTTTTAAAAAAAATAAAAATATGGGACAAACAGCAGGATACATCAATACAAAACGCTTCCTAATATAAATCCTATTTATTTTCAGTCATTACCATAGTTGTGATGTTTCATTTGCAAGCTCACCACCCCTGCCAGTGAGCAGTTCAGCCAGCAAACGGAATGTCACAGCAGCATGTGACCAAAGTAGAGCTATGGTGCATGGACTGAAGAACTGAGACACAAGACAGACATTGTGACACAGAACAGACCCTATAGCAGGGAGGGAATTTGCACACAGGGGAGAGTGGAGAAGCGAGGTATACACAAAGTGAAAGCAAGCAGATGAGTCATGGGAAATGTTGTTTGTCCACAGATACACTGCATGTAAATAACAGTGATAAAAGGAGCAGCAAGTAAAATAAAACCAAGCAAAGATTACACAAGGGAACAATGAGTTTTTTATCACTGATGTGGATGTATTTTGCAGTTAATTTTTGGAAGCTGGATAACCCCTTTAATCATTAAGGGTTTCCCTATTTAAGCAAGTTATCACCTATCTATAGTATAAAGGATAACTTTCTGATCAGTGGAGGTCCCACAACTCAGACCTTGAGTGATCAGGAGAACTGGAGACATTTGTCCCTTATTCTGAGTGGAGCAGTGGTAGGTAGGTCATCATGCACGTCACTCCCATTGAAATAAATAGAGAGTAGCTCACCCTGCCTTACCACTGCTCCACTCAGAATGGTGACAAATATCATCCTTTCTCTTAATCAGTGTAGAAGGGGGTCATGAAGGTGCCTAGGTCTGCGGAGGAGCTGTAGACACAAAACAATTATTACAGAAGTTCCTTCATTTTTCAAATTGTATACATTAGAGCAAAAAAAAAAAAAAAAGATTTGCAAAGTTGTCCATAGTTATGTATTATGATATATGCTTCTTTAAGGTTTTGTGTGTGGGACAAATAATATGTGCCGTAGTAGCAGACACTCCTGAACATGCAAGGAGAGCAGCGGCAAAAGTGAAGATAAGCTATAAAGACAAGGAGCCACTTATTCTCACAGTGGAGGTACAGTACTGTAAGCTGATGCTACATGTATGTGGGTTGTAAGCTTGTATGCTGTATTGGTTATAGTCAGATATAGATCTATGTACAATCAAAGAAAATTTCTATTTTGGAATACAATTTATATTAGGAGATTTCATGATGTCACATCACACACCACGGTAGAATTATCTTATGACTTATTCTGAAACGCAAAACCTATGGGGTAAGCAGTGGGAGACTTCTGGGACAAAAACAAAGTTAATTCTAAAGTGGTGTGGTATCTGAGGTGTCTCTAGTACATCCAGGTTGTGACACAATAAGGGGCCCTAAGCAATACCCTAAAGGTAGAAGATGACCTTATTTAGACCAAATCACTTAGAATTTATTTCTTATGAGCTGATTCATTAACCTCCTCTTAGACCTTTAATGATGTGTCCTGGGTGTTCAGTAATAACAACTGATTATATTGAAAAGAAAAGAGCACCTGTTCTGAATAGATGAAACATGGTAGCTTATTAACACTGATGATATCCCTTATAATAGTCTCCTGTTTTTGCAGTTCCCTGTTGGCACCCCTTTGTCGCAGTTTCCTGTTGGCACCCCTTTATCGTAGTCTTCTGTTGGTACCCCTTTATCGTAGTCCCCTGTTGGTACCCCTTTGTCGCAGTTCCCTGTTGGCATCCCTTTGTCGCAGTTCCCTGTTTGATACCACTTTGTCACAGTTCCCAGTTGGCACCCCTGTGTTGCATTCCCCTGTTGGTACCCCTTTGTCATAGTTCCCTGTTGGCACCCCTTTATCGTAGTCTTCTGTTGGCACCACTTTGTCATAGTCCCCTGTTGGTGCCCCTTGGTCATAGTCCCCTGTTGGTACCTCTTTGTCATAGTCCCCTGTTGGTACCTCTTTGTCATAGTCCCCTGTTGGTACCCCTATGTCGCAGTCCCATTCATTCCCCTTAAATTGTAAAATCTTTATTTAGAAGATGTTATCCATTGTTCATTTATAGGATGCCATAAAACACAATTCATTCATTGAACCAAGCAAAGAAATTTTACATGGTAATGTAGAGGAAGCTTTTAAAATGGCTGACCACATCATTGAAGGTAAGTGCTCTGCAATTAGATATGGTCACAATGCCATAGATACCATATTGTTAAAGTCTTTGTGATACCATAAGATTGGAATTATTCTTTAGTTGTTTTTTTAAAAAAATAATTTATTATTATGTATGATTAAGGCTAAGATCCAATGTGCCGAGCACTGCGAGCAAAGCACTACGAGAAAAAATGGAGCGAATACACAATGAGGTTTTTCCCACACCACTTTTCACAGAAAATCCACAGAGGTTTCCTTTGTGGACTTTCTGCTTCAATTCTATCTATTGGGAAACCGCTGGCATTTCTGTAGGTATAATGGACATGCTGTCGGTTTTGGAAATTGCAGCATATCCACTGTGTGTATTTTTCTGCAATATGTGGATGGAGTTCGCTAGAATGCCATCCACTTTACAGGGACTGTACAGTGCTGCAGTTTTTACCACTGCATTTCCGTTGCGGCCAAGCTGCGGCATTTACACAATGTGGGGCCCAAGCCTAAGGCTAAGGCCTCACAGGCCGTAGTTGCAGCGCTAAAGCGCTGCAGAAAGAACTGGCGGTGTGAACGCATCGCGGTTCTTTCCGCAGCGCTTTTAAGAGAAAGTTCACAGAGTTTTCCTCTGCTGACTCTCTTAACATTATATCTGCGGGAAAGCCGCCGGCGTTTCCATAGATATAATTGACATGCTGCGATTTGCATAACCGCAACGGCTTTGCAAATCGCAGCGTGTCCACACTGCGCTTTTTTCCACAAAGTGTTCATGGGATTCGCATGAATCCCATCCCCTTTGCTTGCACTGTAAAACACCGCGATTTTTCCCGCAGCGTCTCCACTGCGGGCAAATCGCAGCGTTTACGTCCCGTGGGGCCCCGGCCTTAAGGTGTTTTATAGAAATTGATCATGTATACAGTAGAAGGAGCTGGTTGTGTGTGATTTTCTGTCCTGTTTGCTTCCAGCTCTGTGATGGTTATCAGACCACCCATCAATCTAATATTAATAACAGATACATAGATATATCATCAATGTCTAAAGTCGAGAGAACCCATGTAATCCTCTTTTAGCTACTTGCTAAGTAGGTATTCAGATGTTTCAAATTTAGTTTTTGTAGATCTAAAGTCAGTGTAAACCACTTTTTTAGTAGAAAGATCCATGTTTTTCTAATACATACCTCCAAATCCCCTGCCGATATAGTTCTCTAAGTTTCCCTCCAGTCTTATGTTTATGGAGCTCAAGTAACCATACATTACGATACTTCTTTGAGGATATAAGGTTGATTTCGAGAATGCACCACCCAACATGCAGTTGTCTCTCCATGTGTGATCTTGAAATTACTTAAGACTAGAGATGAGCGAATAGTATTCGAAACTCTAGTTTCAAATACCTCGCTCCATAGGAATGAATGGGAGCGGCCAGCGCGCTGCAGGCGCCGGTACTTAACCCCTTCGCAATTGCCCGCACCCATTCATTCCTATGGGAGCTGGGGTATTCGAATCTAGGATTCGAATACTATTCGCTCAACACTACTTAAGACAGCAATATTGGAGGGGCGTTTTCATGATAAATTCTGGCTACCTGCAACTGACACACAATGGTTATTACATACTGCCTGCAAATTATGGGAGATTTATTGGAAGGGTGGGGACTCCTGAGGCTCAGCAGTAGTTCATCATTTAAAGCAATAAAACCAGCTGTATGCTTTGGGATTATAATGCATTATTCTTTAATAATATCTAGGAGAAATTCATATTGGAGGACAGGAACATTTCTACATGGAAACCAATTCCGTTCTTGTTGTACCAAAGGGAGAGGACAATGAGTATGACATATACATCTCTACACAGGATCCAGCAACAGCCCAAGTGAGTTATTTCTTCCAGAACAATACTGTTATACTTTATAGGGCCTACAAGGAGCATCTCTTTCTGGAGGTCCCAGCTTGTCAGTGCAGCATCCCAAAAGAACACTGAGAAAAAGAATTGGTTAGGTGTTGCTTTTAGCAATGAGATAACTGGTTTGACTCAAAGCAGATTCAACACAAATTTTCCAAAGTTTTAGACTAGGCTTTTGTTAGCCACGAATCACTATTATACTCCGGGGTCTCTTCGGGCCTCAGAGTATAATAAGAGGAGGCCCAGGGGTCCTCTTCTGGTAGGTATCATGATGGTGGCAATGCTCAAGTGACTGCTGAGGCCCATTGGTCTCAGTGGTCTCCTGGGGTGTGTGAGGTCAGCCAGGAGGCTGGAGCCAGATGCATCGATGGAGCCCAAGAGAGGTGAGGCAAGGTGAATATAACTGTTTATTTGGATGCTGTCCCTTCCCTGGGTCTCCACTTATTATACACTAGGGTCTGAAGAGACTCCAGAGTATAAAAATAACACTTTCATTTTGTTTTAAACACGTTCGACCGAATAGACAAACCTCATAACTATTTATTGAAACAGATCTCACAAGATTTGTGCATAACTAGTTGCTTTATGTGAATTTGCACATTAAGTTAAATCTACCACTTGGCTGGGCTAAGGAGATTGCAGCCCTTGACTTAGGACATTCTAGGTAGTGCGTAGGAGAGTAGATAGAGGATGGCATTGAGCCAAGGGACGCCAACGATCTTGCTCACACAAAAGGACTTCTGGAATAGACAACTCCTTGGGCTCTCAATAAGACAAAACCTAGATTGTAGAAGACTGCCCAGGAATCAGCTGATTCACTTTAGGTTCAGCTTCAGAGATCCCAAGGCTGCTGCCCGCAGGAGAAATGTAGTATTACATACTGACCATGTACTTCATGGATGGCCAGGGTCTGTATGTTCTATATTAATGGATCCCGACTCTAGTTAAACAAAAACAAGAAACTACAGCAAAACTAAATAAGAATACAAATACATGGTAGGGGTCCACTACAGGATGTTCACTGCAAAGGTTGAAAATTGAAGCTGAACTTGTAGCAATAATTGATGCTGCGGGTTGAAAATCCACAGAGCAAGACACTTTGTGCTGCAGTTTGTGGATGGGATTTCTTTGAATCTCATTCACTTATACCTTACATCACAGCAGGTTAGTATAAGCAATTCTGTCATAGCTAACCTGACCTAACATCCCCACCGCTAACCTGCTGTGTATCATTTATTTAGACCTGTACATGTAAGCAATAGCAACTGTCACTAGCAATAAACTTGGATCAGGGGATAATCATACTCATTAGGGAGAGTGTGCACCTACACAGGCGTACGGAGACTTACAAGCCATTTCTGCTCCACTGGGGATTATGGGTAAAATATGCAAATCTATTCTCCAGGATGTAATTAGGAGAACAGTGCCTCTGTCTGCTGCCCTCTAGGGGCAGTCCCCTTAACATCATGCATGACTCGTTTAATGAGCCTAATAACATAATGCGGGGATTATTGCCAAACTAGTATTTCTATTCCAAAAGGAACAGATTCCCATTTTACTAGCAATAAACTTGTGACATTTCTTTGCAGTTTTCAGTGGCCAGCATCCTTCAAGTTCCATCCAACAGGATCAACAGTCGTGTAAAAAGAGTTGGTGGAGCATTTGGAGGCAAGATCACCAAACCAAGCATTTTTGCAAGTGCTGCAGCTGTAGCTGCTCGGAAGTAAGTCTTGGTGGAACTATATCAGCAACAACTTTATTGTAGTGAAGAATGGCCAAGCTTCTTTGGTATCTTCGTAGTATATCTGATTTATAGCCATTTTACCAAATCTAGCAGTTTTCCACATCTATAAAATCATAAGGCACTTCATTATCAGAACCAAAACCATTTTACATAATAATATTACTGAACAGCATTGAGGGTCTGAATAGTCCCCGAGATTGCAGTGACAAATAACAATCTCCTCTTCGCCTTGATGTTTGAGAAAAGTTGTTTGTACCTTTTATTTGACCTAAGGTTATTCAAAAACTTTATTATTGGTGGCTTATCTGTAAAATGGATTAACCATGTCCATCAGCTGTTTATAGGAGACACTTGTACCAGAACTACCATAGCTTCATAGTGAACAAAACGGAGCTTGTAGTACATTTCCTAGTTTACCAAGCGGTACTAGTTCTGGTGCACTGCAGCTGTCTTGAAGAGGTCCAGGAGTTGGACCCCACTAATCATATATTGATAACCTAACCTAAAAACAGATCATCAATATTAGTTGTGGCATAACCTTGTAAGGAGAGAACAACAGTATTCAGTGCAAATAAAATATTTATTAAGCCAGTACCAGATTTAACGGGCTTGCACACACGGCAATCGGTGCCCAAACAATTGTTCACAAAACAAAATTGCAATCTTAGGTACAGAAACTATTACAGCAATCCATATGTGAGTGAAATCCTGACATAAACAGTCTATAAAGAAAAAGAACTGTATTTGCAAAATGTTCACTTTGACTAAATTAGCAGGGGTGTAACATCTCTGCCTGTTCGGGCCTCTGCGCCACCCTCTGCTCGCGTGCTGCGGCGCAGGAGGCGTGGGCAGTTTGATAATCTGCTTAAAGTTCTTAGTTGCACTGTGTGAACACGGCTCTAGTTCTTAATTGGATTTGCACCACACCCGTCTTCTGCCTATGTTGCCTCTGTCCATTAAGTGTTTGATTTTGTCTTGCATGTGATTGACAGCTTTCCTTCCTATCAGGTTCAGGGCGGGTTCTTCCTCCCCTATTTAGTCTTTGCTCTCATTCACACTGGTGCCGGTTATTGCCTCTTGCTTTCTGGTATCTCTTGCTGTTTATTTACTTGTATTCTTATCCTTGACCTCTGGCTTCCCTACTGACAATTCTTTTGGACTCTGATTTTGCACTGCATCACTCTCTTGTTACCGAACCCTGGCTAGCTGACCTCCCTTTGTTGTTTTTTGTCTTGTCTGCGTTTTGTGTTTCACGTATTCAGGGAGGGACTGTCTTCGTGGTTGTCGCCTATTACCTAGGATAGGGTCTGGCAATAGGAAGGGAAAGAGGGGGGGCGTCAGCTTAGGGCTCACTGTCCCTTGTGCCCCATCCTAGGGTTTAAACAGTTACTGGGAATTGCTGTCCTAGCAATTCCCTTACAAGGGGACTAAATTACATGTCCTGTCACCCGTATGAAGCTAAGGGAGGAAGTAGAAGGAGCTGGCGAGGAGAAAGAAGAGGGGATGTCAATGGTGGAGCTTTGAGGAGGAGTGGGGGATAAAGAAGGAGGAGTCCTCTGTCTGATCTGGTAGCAGACTCTGAGAGACTGATCATATCTGAGGGAGATATGCAGAGAGATAGAGGAACAAGAGCAACTTAGGCTCCAACAGTTTCATTTCAACAGTTGCGGTACAGTGAGAAAGCACATTCACCATTTTACCTAAGTTACCTCCAGAGAGAGAGCCTCCTCCATGTGATTAATGAAAACATTCTTATCAAATGCTTTCGCTTTGGTTCTTCTTGTGCCAGTCCAAGAATTTCACCTCTAGTACGAATGCCCCCAGCCGTCCCTCTTAATCATGGCCCATCTTTGAACCTCCGACTTTCAGTAGGTGGTCCTTAACTTGTAGAGGAGATAAGTAGCATCTTCCGGAGAACCATACTCATCCTCTAGGGCAGTCATAAAATCTATGGCTGTTGCTTTGGGGTTGCTGTGTCAGGTAGCCTGAATTAATTCCATTGCAGGACCCCGCAAGGTTTCAAGTATCCTCTGCTGCTTTGTTGACTCAGGATACTGAAATTCCTATAAATACTGTAGAGCAATGTCCCGCCACACGTCATACCCCTCTTTGCCAGAAGGAGAAGGCTTATGTCTGAAAAGGTTCTTAATCGCCAGTATCCTTTGTCATGTTCAGCTTTATCAAATTGATTCACCAGCCTATTCATAACCACAATAAACATCTATGCTTGACTGGTTTCCATTACTTCAGGTTTAGTATCAGAATGGTGGGATCTCCCGTGGGTTGGAGTGGGAGGTGGTGGCGACAGGTTCTTTGCATAGTGGGGCTAGCTTTGGTTGAGTCCAATGGCCACACGACTCCCTATCTTCTCCTCAAATCTTGCAACACCCAGATCACATTTGGTATACACTCTCAAATAGGAAAGCAGACTTGAGCACCGCATCAGGTATATCACCTTCTAATTGGTGACGATCAATCACTTCAAATTTCTCAACAGCATAAATGGTACTTAGAACTCTAATTACTTCAGTATCTGGTACGTCACAAATCTCCCCTTGTAGGACAAGCATTTTCCTTCGGGCACAGAAAATTCTTCACTCCAGGCCAAGACATCTCTCCTGGACAATCCAACCATAAATGTTGCTTCCTCCCTAAGGGAAAGTTCAATCTCAGCAGTACATCCAATGTAATACAGCCCTCTGAGGGAATCCACTGGGGTCTGGGGGGGCTTTAAGAATTACAGAAATGCTTATAGTTGTAACTTCTTCACCAGCTTGATCACACACTGCCTCCACCTAAATCTTATGAACACAGTGTTGGCTAGACTGCTCCACCAGGGGTCAATTGGTGAGGGTCTCTATAGTCTACCTGTAGTTTACTTTTATGAATGTCTGAACATTTTACAAATACAGTTCTTTTCCTTTATAGACTTTTTTATGGCAGGACTCACATTTGGATTGCTGTAATAGTTTCTGTACCCAAGATTACAATTTTCAACTCCCTGGCTATAGTCTGGCAGGTTAACAGGAAGGGGTTACACAAATTAGTTTTTCATTGATGACATCTTTTAGAATTACCTAAAATCACCTGTTGGCAACACCCACTTGAGTAAATAGGATTTGCTGACTACAATATTGGAAACTGTATGAAATCCATCAATAAACTATTGCATGAACATTTGAGACATTGGCGCCAAACCCTCCTGATATAGGCAGTATGTAAAATGTATGTAAACAAGCAGCAACCAACTTGCCTATACGTAAAAGGGCAACAACCTGTTTTATACTAAAACCGGCTGAGAGAAAAGTCCTGCAAGAAGTCTGTTTTGGAAATTGCAGCCAATTATACCAAAGGAAACGCCAGCGGGTTCCTTATAGGTATAATGGAAGCAAAAAGTTTGCAAAGGAACCTCTGCAGAATTTTTGTGAAACATTCATTGCCACCACGGTTTCTCCCACAGCACTTTTTTTGCTGCAGCCCACTATGTAGGGCCTTATGGATCTTATCAGTCCACGCTTTTGTACGGTTTTATTGCTCTTAGTTACTTAGACTGACATTGGTCTGATCGGACAAAAACTGGATGTTTTCTATATATGTAAAAGCACATTTAGTTCTATATACAATTAATGCTATTATTTCTTTCAGAACTAAAAAACCTGTTAGGTGTGTTCTGAACCGCGATGAAGATATGCTAATGACTGCGGGTCGCCATCCTTTCAAAGGGGTATACAAAGTGAGTTATAATGGCAGTACAATGGAATTTCTCAACAGTTGTTGGCTGCAGGCTTCTCTAAGTCTAACATATATTTTGTTTGTTGCAGGTTGGATTTATGAATGATGGAACAATTGTCGGCGCTGATGTATCTTTCTATGCCAATGCTGGATGCACACCCGATGAATCTATTCTGGTAACCGTATTGGACAAACTGATTCTTCTGTTAGGACACTCCTTAGAATTGGAAGCAGATATAGTGACTGATGGACACAGTCAAGTACAGCACTTGGTTATCTGTCCCATAGAATTAATATGTAGTGGTAGTGCACATGTGGTCAGCGCTACATTCAACAGGGGACACAGGACCCTTGTACTAATGATCAGTGGGCGTCCCAATGTTTGGTCCCCTAGTAATCCAAACATTTATCACCTATCCCGTGAAGATGTGATAAATTTAATTTTAGCCACTTTAATTGTACACTTTACTATTTTACTAAAACTCCATGACATAACATGGTAAGACAACTCCATCCATTATTTCTTGTGGCAAATATCAATAATATTTCAATAAAATATGACAACTTGTAATTTTCTTTCTTGACATTCCAGGTAATAATAGTGGCTCTACTTAAGATGGATAGTGCATATAACTTCCCTAATCTTAACTGTCGGGGAAAGGCTTGCAAGACTAACTTGCCTTCTAATACTGCTTTCCGTGGATTTGGCTTCCCCCAAACTGGTATGATCACAGAGACCATTATGGATGCAGTGGCTACAAAGTTAGGGTTGCCTCCTGACCAGGTAAACGTAGTTCATTGTCATTCCTCGAGCTGTCTATTGAATAGTTTTTCTTTTTCCGGCTAGTCCTTTATTGGTCATTTCACGATCAGATATACATTTATTACTTATGTAATAGCCTACTGATGATCAATCCACAGGATAGACAAACAATATCTAATTAGTGTGGGTCTGACCCCCAGATCAGCTAATCGGGATGGCTCCTTGCACCAGCTACAGCAATGGAAGGAGCCAGAAGAAACTCTGCTCCTGCTCAACTAATAGACCCAGAGCTGCAGCCCCGTATATTGTATAGCAGTAGCGGAGGGCAGAGGTACTGCAGCCAGAAGCATAACTGGAAACCCCAGAGCCCAAATGCAATATCTGTAATGGGGCTTCTACTCTCTTTGTGTCATTTAGAATACTGGTACATTTTATCTGGTAGAAGGACCTTTGGGGTCCCCAATAGGGTTCACGTTGCAGTAGCAATTGATACCACTGCACCCCCTATAGTTATACCTCTGACTGCAGTTCTGTGCCTGATACTTGAATAGGAACAGAACTACTTCCGACTCTGCCTCTATAACTTCCAGAAACTGGAGACAGTTGAATCAGCTGATCGGTGCAGGGTTCAGGTGTCAGACCTCCACTGATCATATACTAAGGACTAGAGATGAGCGAACAGTAAAATGTTCGAGGTTTGATATTCGTTTCGAGTAGCCCCTCAATATTCGACTACTCGAATCGAATATCGAACCCTATTATAGTCTATGGGGGGAAAATGCTTGTTTCAGGGGTAGGCAACATTCGATCAAATTACACTTACCAAGTCCACGAGTGAGGGTTGGGCTGGATCCTCCGAGAAGTCTTCTCCGTGCAGCGTCCCCGTGGCATCTTCCGGCTCTGAATTCACTCTGCCAGGCATCGGGCCTGGGCAGAGCCGACTGCGCATGCCCGCACTACAAGCGGACATGCGCAGTCGGCTCTGCCCAGGCCCGATGCCTGGCAGAGTGAATTCAGAGCCGGAAGACGCTGCGGGGAAGCTGCATGGAGAAGACTTCTAAAGGTAGGAGAAGAACCAGCGTTGATTGGCCGACTGTATAGCATTCGGCCAATCAATGCTGGTTCTGCATCGAACTTTTACATTCGAATAGCGAGTGGTACTCGATTGAGTATGAGTATTTTGAATACCGTAGTACTCGATTGAATACCTACTCGATTGAGTACTACTCACTCATCTCTACTAAGGACCAGTCAGGAAATCCCTTTAATTCTATCTGGATTAGTATCTTCTATCTATATATAACATTACAGCTGAGTTATGCTGGTCATAACAGTGTTATAAAACTGTAAAAGTAGATTCACAAACTACTATTAGGCTGAGTTTTTTGGCGAGGATTTTGGAGAGGAAAAAATCCGCTTCTGGAATTAAGAAATGGTTTGATGAAGCATTTTTTTTACATGGCGCTTTTTTTGTAGTGTTTTTTGAGACGTTTTTAGTTTTTGGTTTTTTTCCTCCAGCACAGTGTATGGACCTTTATAAAAACGCTAGCAGTTCTTGAAGCGGTTTTTCCGCCTCCCATTGACTCCCATCAGTTTTTTCTGAAGACAGGTTATGTCGCTTCTTTTTTCTGCTAGCGAAATACAAAGCTAGCGGATTACATTGGACTCTATTGTGAGGCAGTTTTTGGAGGCGGATTTTGAGCCGGATTCCACGTCAAAATCTTCGGCAAAAAACTCTGTGTGAACTCAGCCTTACTGTCTCATTCATATAAATGAGAAATCCGTTTGCATGGAACCAAAATAGCCCCATTCAAAAGACTGGAATTGATTTTCATTTTCAGAATAAAATCTGTCATATTTGAATCTACCCCATGAATCTCTTTTCCTGGACGTTCTTTCCTCCATTTTGGCTTCCGTTCCACCTTCTCCACACTAAAACCAATATACTGAAGAAGGTCTTGACGACCGAAACATTCTTTTTCTATGTGTTATGGCGGTGAGAGGCCTTTTCCGTGCACCAAAAAAACAGACCGAGTGACAGTACATTACTATCATGAATCTACCCTTTTGTTACACGTAAGATTGTTGTCAATCTACAGCCATATTCATTTTTGTGTCTTTTTGCAGTAATTTTTGCACAACAACCACATGGTGTTGCAGTCACTTAAAATTATGATTTTTTTTCAGGTCCGAGAGAGAAACATGTATAAAGACATTGCACGGACACATTACAAACAGGAGTTTGATGCCACCAATCTGAGACGTTGCTGGAATGAATGTTTGGAGAAGTCGTCTTATATCAAGAGAAGAAATGAGATCCAAACATTTAACAAAGACAACTACTGGCAGAAGAAAGGCATTGCTATGATACCCCTAAAATTTACAGTTGGCTTTGTTGAGAAAATGTATCACCAGGTACATACGTAGACTAAAGCAGTTTATGTTAAATAGAATATATTGTAAAGAGCCTTAATGTCCATCCCCAGTATTTGTGTAATCTGAAAATATAATCTGACCAAGCCTATAGCGGTGCCTACATCATCATCACTACATGGAGCAGTGGCGTAATTAGGAATGGCGGGGCCCCATGGCGAACTTTTGACATGCCCCCCCCCCCCCCCCCGACCAACACTGACGACCTCGACCAACCCCCTCCTATGCATTCCTGCGCGCTCTATTATGCCCCATAGTGGCCCCTTCACACAATATTATCCCCCATACTGGCCCCTGCACACAGTATTATGCCCCATAGTGGCCCCTGCACACAGTATTATGTCCCTTAGTGGCCCCTGCACACAGTATTATCCCCCATAGTGGCCCCTGCACACAGTATTATGTCCCTTAGTGGCCCCTGCACACAGTACTATCCCCCATATTGGCCCCTGCACACAGTATTATCCCCCATAGTGGCCCCTGCACACAGTATTATCCCCCATAGTGGCCCCTGCACACAGTATTATCCCCCATAATGGCCCCTGCACACAGTATTATACCCCATAGTGGACACCCATAAACAATTATTATACTCTGGGGTCTTTTCAGACCCCAAAGTATAATAATCGGAGACCCGGGGGAATAAAAAACATAAAAAACTAATGTTACTTACCTGTCCTCCAACTCCTATGCTGTCGGCCTTCGCTGCCGTCCTTCTTCAATGACGTTGGACGTCACATGACCCGGGACGCAGGCCGGGTTCATGTGACGTCATAGACGTCAGATGACTAGGAAGGAGGCCTGGCAGGATCAAGGAGAGGTAAGTAACAGTGTTTTTTTATGTTTCTTACCTCTCCCGGTCCGCCAATCATTATACTCGGGGGTCTGAAAAGACTCGTTTTTTCGTTTTTTGAAATCGCAGCATTTCTGCTACAACTTTTTTTTTGCATGCTGTCCATGGGATTAGCTAGAATTACATCCAATGTGCAAGTACTCTAATAGGCAGTGTTAAACAATCTAACTATAACAAAACATGCCTGCAACAATGACCCATGTTATAAGAAGCCTTCAATGGTCCCCCTAAAACAATGCTGGCTGAACTGTTGGCTTCTGCCAAGAAAACAAAGCTAAACGTGAACGTGACTTCAGATCTAATCTGCAATAGTTCCTACATATCAACAAGGAACACATGGACACCATATATATACCTAGTTTACCTATGCCATAGAGATGTCATTCCCTTATCCTTTGAGATTGTATTATGTGTATAAATTTACCATATATAATTGTTTTATTCACATTGTATGCTTGACAACCCTGTTTAATATCCCCAGGCTGCAGCATTGGTTCATATCTATAGAGATGGAAAAGTCCTAGTCAGTCATGGTGGGGTGGAATTAGGCCAAGGCCTTCACACAAAGATTATGCAGGTATGCAGATCTCATAACAGTCATTTATTATATTTCGGTAATAGTGTACATTGGAGAACTCATTTCATTTAAAGGGGTTGTCCAGTGGGAAAAAAATAAAGCTCTTCAGTTCATTTGCCCATATCATGTTAATGAAGTTGACTTACTTTACTTATATTGTCTAAAGAGATACTCTACCTTTTTTTTTTATCCCATTTTCTTTCACATTGATGGTCCAGAGGGTTTTATGGAGGTTAAAACTGCTTGTTTCTGTATCTATCAAAGATACAGTGCCCAGTAGAAGCCCGCTGACCTGTTTCTGAGTTACCAGAGTACACTGTCTTTTTAAGTCAACTAGAACTCAGGCTTTCATTGCATTCCTATGAGAGCCTTGTTCTCAGTTCCATAGGAATACATTGAGAATCTGAGTACCAGTTTCCTAAAAAAGACTGTGACCTCCAGCATCTCAGAAGCAAGTCATATGCAACAGCACTATATATTCCAGATAAGGCAACATGCAATCTTCCCCTGGCATTTGTTCTGACAAAGGCAGGAATCTTCCTTCTCATATTGGTGGCAAGCTTAAAGAAGACCTTTCATGGTTTGGGGCACAGGCAATTCTATATACTACTGGAAAACTGACAGTGCGCTGAATTCAGCGCACTGTCAGCTTTTCTGATATGTGCCCCGGATAAAGAGCTAGCGGTGCCAGTACCGTAGCGCTTTACAGTCAGAAGGGCGTTTCTGACAGTCTGTTAGGAACGTCCTTCTCCACAGCAGCGCCTATCGCGCTGTACAGTGTGAGCGGGGAGGAACGCCCCCTCCCCTCCTGATAATACTTGTCTATGGACGAGCACTGTGAGCAGAGGGAGGCGGCGTTCTTCCCCGCTCACACTGTACAGCGCGATAGGCGTTGCTGTGGAGAAGGACGTTCCTGACAGACTGTCAAAAACGCCCTTCTGACTGTAAAGAGCTACGGTACCGGCTCCAATAGCTCTTTACTCTTTAGCGCTTTCCAGCAGTATATAGAACTGCCTGTGCCCAAACCCATAAAAGGTCCTCTTTAAAGTGGAGCTTCCTGGACCCAGGGATAGGTGCTGAAATTGGGAAACTAACAAACTATTATAAAAAACCGTATTATATAAAACAGAAATAAAACAATCTTTTTCACACATTGACAGAAATACACATGATGCATCTGAGCTTCCACATGCTCTAAATTGATTTAAGCTACTTAACAAACCATGAAAGAGCGAATGGATAGGATCAGACTGTGTCATGTGCAAGTTGTACTTTAAATTTGCCAATGAAGTTGCTGCCCAAGCCTGTAGTTGTGTTGCATTGGAAGATTTAGATCTGTTCCTCTTCCTTGTAGGTGAACTTTGCAATTTCAGTTTAAGTGGGTTCTATCATCTGGGACAATTATGGTATATTTACAGGATATGACATAAATGTCCAATAGATACAGGTCCCGGCCTCCGTCTTGAGAATAGAAGTTCCCCTGACTCTGTCTTGCAACGGCAGTGATAGCAGAGGTGCCCGCACATGTGTGCCCATCTATTTATTTCTGTAGACGCTCTGAATAACTGAACAGGGAATTATGTTTATCAGATATTCCATGAAAGTGAATGGAGAGAGTCATGCATGTGCAGCCACCGCCCTAATAGACTCCTGTTCTTATGATAGGATAACATGTAACTTAAAATGGTATTCCTATGTCATGTAATCTAAATCTATGTTTACCACTATAACAGATTGCAAGCAGAGAATTCAAGATACCAATGTCTTACATTTACATTTCTGGAACCAGTACAGAATCTGTCCCAAATTCTATTCCAACTGGTGGCACCATTAGTACAGATGTTTATGGTTTGGCTGTCAAAGTAAGTAATTACCAATCAGACAATTATATATAATCATGTATCCACAGAGATTCACAACGCAAAAAACACCTGCATCCCTTTAATGAATTGAAACAGAAATATAGATTCCTAGGTAAAATTGACATGCCGCAATTTCCAAAACTGCAACGATTTTGGAAATTGTAGCATTTTCACTGCGCATATTTCTCTGCAATGTGTGGATTGGATTCGCTAGAATCCCATCCACTTTACAGTGACTGTAAAAATCTAGGGTAATTGACATGTTCCAGTTTTCAAAAATGTGAGCATTTTTGAAAATTCAGCTTTTTCACTGCAGATTTTTTTCTGCAATGTGTGGATGGAATTTAATCTACTCTGTGAAATGCAGTGTTTCTTGCAAAGTGGGGCTTCATCCTAAAATTATAAAAAAAATAATCTCAATTTTTTTTCTTCAAGAACGCCTGTGAGACTCTCTGGAAAAAATTGGAACCTTTTGCCAAAATGTATCCAAATGGTAAATGGGAGGACTGGGTGAGTTGAGTTTATATCTGGTAACCATAGCTAATTTTATAATTTGTTAGGGGCCGTTCACACGATGTAACGCGGCGTTGATTCTGACACGTAAACTCATGTCAGAATCAAGTGCAAAACACAATCCCATTGACTTCAATGGGTTCAGTCTTACGCCCGCTACACATTGAAATCAATGGGAAGCTTTTTAACCCATTGATTTCAATGTGTTACACACGTTAAATGGAACCCATTGAAGTCAATGGGATTCTGTTTTGAAGCGCTGATTCTGACATGAGTGTACGTGTCAGAATCAATGCCGCGTTACATTGTGCGAACGGGCCCTTATAGTGAAGGATCACTGTCCTGAATATGAAGAGAAGAGGCACCGAGCCGACCAATGTGTAGTAATACGTTTAAGGACAAGGTCAGCTGACAAAAATTAGGCCGCTCACCTGACAGGGTTGTATAGGATACAACAACCCTGATAGCATGAAGACAAATGATGAATAATGGGAGCAGGTTTAGGTAGCAGCTGGTCACACGCCAGACGACGTCAGGAAATACCAAATAAAGACCATCCTCCACTGATATAGAGAAAGAAGACCGCGCTCACCCAGGGACCAACACAATCTTTATTAGCACAACGCATTTCGAGCTGCTAATAAAGATTGTGTTGGTCCCTGGGTGAGCGCGGTCCTCTTTCTCTATATCAGTGGAGGATGGTCTTTATTTGGTATGTCCTGAATATGAGTTCTGGCACTGGTTTTCAATGTATAAACTATGTATGTTAAGTCTGTCATGTATTGCAGTTACAAACAACTTTCTGTAGTTGATCTGGTTTGGTCATTCCTTAAAATTAAAACCAAATTGGATGGGTCACTGTTTTTTTTTTTATCAAGAACCTACCAGATGTTGTGATCAGTGGAGGTCTGAATACTGGGACCCCATCCAAAGGCCAGTACTAAGAGTCGGAAATAGTCCTCAGACAACCATACTACTCACATTAGTTAAAGGGATTGTTTGGAAAAATTACTTCTCACTGTCTTAGCAAATAAGCTTTATTCCTCACATCAGCCTCATCTTTACTAAATAAAATGAAAAGTGGATACAAAGTTTCTGTAAACTATGTAGTTTATCTGAACCACGGGTGTAATCTGAAAAAAGTTGCCCATGAAGTATCCTCAGGTTCCCGACTATCCCTAAATTCTACATTACATGGTGTCGTCTTTATTGATTGTGTTGAAAACTGAACTTTTGTGAACCGATGCAGTATCTTTAAGACGATATCTTTACACTCTGAGGATCAAATAATTAGAGCAAATAATCCTTTTAAAGCTAAATAGAGCAAATAATGTGTCCTCACATCCTCCAACCATGTGCCTCTCCCACTAAAGAACACCAACTTGTCAGACAAGGCAAGAAAATCATTAATTTGTTCCATGGGTCATATTTATTATGTCAAGTTTACAGGATATTTTGATTAGATATCCCCAATATATTTGCATGTTTATAGCTATGCATGTGCTGATTAAAATCTAAAAACACTTAAAAAGGAAAAAAAATAATCTGTAAAAATCACCTCAAGTGGGAAACTATGATCCAATGTAATCACAATCCAATCACAGGTGATGAACACATAAACACAAAAAGCTGTAGAGTACATATTATCAAACAGTAATCGTATAATAGTAACCCTATGTAACATTGATGACACCCTGAAAGATCAATAACTCAGAACCCCAACACACATTTTGCCATCAACATTGTTCAGGCTAAGGCTCCACGTAGCGAGCCGCAGCCAAAAAATGCTGCAGAAAATACAGGGGTGTAAACGTATCGCGTTTTTGTCTGCAGCATTATTACATAAAGTCTGCAGAGTTTTCTTTTTTCTTTTTTTTAATGTAGATTGTGAGCCCCATATAGGGATCACAATGTACATTTCCCCCTATCAGTATGTCTTTGTAGAATGGGAGGAAATCCATTCAAACACAGGGAGAACATACAAACTCCTTGCAGATGTTATTCCTGGCGGAATTCGAACCCAGGACTCCAGTGCTGCAAGGCTGCAACTGAGCCACCATGTTGCCCCCCAAGTCTGCAGAGTTTTCCTCTGTAGTCTTCTCTGTTTCTATCATACCTATTCGGAAAACTCCAGTGTTTCCGTAGGTATAATTGACATCCTGCGATTTACAGTAATGCATGCACTTTTGAAATTACAGCTTTCCTGCTGCAGATTTTTCTGCAAAGTGTGGATGGATTAGCCAGAATCCCATCCATTTTGCAGGTACTGTAAATCGCAGCATTTTCTGTTGCTGCATTTCTGCTGTGGTCAAAATGCCATGTTTTTGCAACATGGGGCCTCAGCTTAAATGTGACACATTATAAGTGGAGGAAAGTTTTATCCTATTGATAAAGTGGGAAGAATATAGAAATATATTACAGAAGTAATCTACCATAAAGAGCCTCATTTAAAACAGATCTCTAATACACAGTGAGTGTTTGGCCATTACACAGCCCAGGCCATTCTGTACAGCTACAGAGATCAGGGACAGTATTATAGCCTTTTTTTTAATTGGCTGCAACTAGAGATGAGCGAACACTGTTCGGATCAGCCGATCCGAACAGCACGCTTCCATAGAAATGAATGGAAGCACCGGTGACGCCGACCAGCCACCGGCAAAGTCAGCGTCACAGATGATTCCATTCATTTCTATGGGAGCGTGCTGTTCAGATCGGCTGATCCGAACAGTGTTCGCTCATCTCTAGCTGCAACCCACTGGATTATTCCAACAAGCAGTGTCCGCTTTCTTATTCACCCAATCTGGCTCCTATCCTGGTTGAAGCATAGGTGAAGATGGATGAGTGAGTGAATATTGGCGATACTCGTTGGAATAATACAACAAGTAACGGTCCAATGTGGATTCTACAAAAGGAAGCAATGTACCATGTGGGAGCCATAAAGGTGGCATTATACTATGTGGGGGCTATAAAAGGGGACTATGTACCATATGGGGACCATAAAAGAAGACAATGTACTGTATGGGGCCATAAAAGGAGGCAATGTACTGTGTGGAGGGCCATAAAAGGGAACAATATACTGTGGGGGGGGGCCAGGTGAGGTGTGTTATACAGATTGGGGGACAATTATGGGGGATTTTATTTCGCCTGCAAATATGTTGGCAGTTTTAGTAAAAGAGGGGACCTGGTCACATGGCCTACATATTATGATTAGCGGGGCCTCCCAAACATAACTTTCCTTGGGGCCCCTGAAATGGCAAACCCACGCTTGCTAATACATTAATGAAAATATAAGCCTTGTATATATTTGTGTATGTCTAAGAGCACCTCAGTGATCAGACCCCTATACTCTTTTCCTGAGTACTGTGCGGTACATCCCCTTTAATTAGGACCTTTGTGCATCTGTAAGCGGTATTCTCCCACTAATGGTAGCTTTTAGCAGCCACAATTTTATAGGGTAATTCTTTTACAGAGATTCCCCATTTCCCTCCTGAAAGTCCCAATCCAAGACATATTCTAATAATGATCAATGCAAATTTAGGACACCTTTAAATATATAAAACAATGGTGACTCTATAACCCCGTTTACCTACTTTAACCACTAAGAATGTACCCAGAAACCCCACCAGTATTATCAATACTCTTGGTTTAATACTGCATACTGAGGATATAAGATAAGATAAGATAATCCTTTAATAGTCCCACAGTGGGGAAATTTCAGTATGTTACAGTAGCATAGTAATACAGGTACAGGATAATACACAGTAATATAATACAGACGTAGGCACGTAGAGAAGAGAAGATATACTAGGAGTCCATAGCAGCTAAGGAACAGAAGAAGAAAGAAGGAAGACTTCATAATCAATCTCCTGCTGGTTAGGGTACCACCATCAATGGGGATATTCAGAGGGCACTGTAATCTGAAGTCTCCTGTCTGTGTGAGATGACTCCTGACTAGCCATACATTTTACATTTCATGCTGCTGTTTTTAAAGACTTTGTTCAAAAGTGAAGCGTGACGTTTGTGACCTGCTGAACAAATGGGGCTGTAATTTCTCATCAGATACAGTATCTTTAAGAAGGCAACATATTTACTCCATTAAACGCTAAATAGAGCAGTAAATATTTCCCATCATAAATCCATGTGTTAAGGAACGCTCCCTGGTTAGACAAGCCCAAAAAATTTGTGTTTACCACACTAAAAAATGTGACCATGGCATGAATTATGCCAAAATGAAAGATTAATAATCCTCCCCACAAAAAGCTATACAGTACAATATCAATACAATAACCCAATGTGACATTGCTTACATGCCTCAGACTCTGAGCCATAATATACGGTATATTTCGCCATCGTAATCACTTATATAATACGTACATTCATAGGATTAGCTGGCATTAGCAGAAAGGACAATATTTCCTACCAAGTCACAGCACCTGCAAAGGGAATGAGGAAAACAGATTATTCAAAGCACAAATGAACGTCAAACATTTTGTCGTTTTCCCAATGGGTCACTACACTAAGAAGTTGCGGAGCATTCAGACTGTCAAGATAAGGGGTGTAGCTCTAGGGGCAGGGGCATATCTACTGGGGTAGTAGCGTTAGAGGCTGCCACAGGGCCCAGAACAATAGGGGGTCCGGCAGCAGCCGCTAATGCTGCAGATTTTTTTATTTTTCTTTTTTAAATAGTCTGTTGCCTGCTGGAGTAACCCCAGCAGATAACGGGCCCTATTTACTTACTGATCCTCGGTCCTGCTCATGGCTGCTGGTGCTTCTCCTTCTGTGGAGGTGGCTGTGAGCAGGAGCCGGGTTGGTAAGTAAGGCTGCGGGCCCGCAATCCCCACAAACGCTCTCATTAAACTTGGGGGGGTCTTATCAGACCCCCCGAGTATAATGATGGGAGGCCCAGGGAAGGTGAGGGAACATAAATACAATAGATTGAAGTATGCAGAAGAATACACACTCTTGGGATTGTAATGATGTGCTATCTGTTTTCCAGGTTTTGGCAGCTTTTAGTGAGAGACAGAACCTTTCAGCTACTGGATATTACAGGTAGATATTGTACCTTCTCCTCCATGATTTTTGGCATGTTCGGCTTTCAGATTTACATATTCAAGTACCCATTACAATATGATGTCACTTCTAAGAAATTGGCCCGTGATTTATTATAAAGTTCCAAATCTGTAAATAATTTCCTCAGATTGTTTTTTAGAAATGATCCAAAGTACATCATTAAAATTCCACATGACTTACCAGCTTGTCTGACAGAATACAGACTGCTATAAACAGAGACCTGTAACCTGCTGATGGACTCTCGGGGCTGTTTTATGTATCGAAATTGCTCCTGAGATTTCCTGACATGTCATAGCAGACTTGCCGTGCCACAACCAAGATGGAGGGAACCAGAGGATGGGAGTCGTAGTGGCCTATAGTGATGTCACCAGACAGTGCCGAGTGCCCTCAACCACCAGCACACCTCATAGGTCAGATATTGACAAGAGGGGCCTGCCTGCTACCTGATGGTGGTGGTAGTACTTCCCCCCCCCCCCCCGGGGTGCTTCTAGTTTTAGAGGAGTCCTCTCTTACTCTGGGCCGAGTGATGGTGATCAGAATGGCCTTGATGGTGATGCAGGAACAACTTAGGCAGTAATGCAGCTGAGACAGATCAAACTTTACTGTTGCCTACTGTACAAACATAAACAGATGCTGCTTCCGGATGGGGGTAGTAGTCTCCCTGCTATTGAGTTCACCCAGGCTTAGGGATATGGGATGCTCAGATTGTAGAGGTTAATAAGTGCCTTGTACTCCACTCCAACCACTCTCTAGGTAACCTAACCTCAGCCAGTAGATGGTTCTAGAGGTCGGTAGTAAGTCCTTTGGGCCCAGATACCTTATTAGGTGGGCCTAGGAATATAGTTCCTGGAAAATGGGACTCCTTCTTGCCTCCTGGCACACAGTCTATACAGATGACAGGCTGATGATCCTTGTCTCAACCCTAGGAAGGTGAAGGGGTGACAAAGGGTGAAATCAAAAAGAAAACACACTAATGAAGCTGCAAATATATACAAAACAAAATAATATACAGATAACCAGAAGCACCATAAAATAACAACATAAAACACAAGATATAGAAGCCATGTCACTCTGGGATGCTGCACAGGCAGCAAAAAACAACTGGTTTTCATTGTAACTTTAAAAGGAGTCTGTCATCGGAGTGGAGCATATTAAAGATAGATAGGTCAGGGTCACCTGAATGTAATGCCTTGTTTACCATAAAAATGTGTGCCTCCGTTGCCAAGATATTAATTTATTTCACAATATGCAAATGACCACTCTGCAGCACCAAGGATGGCTGTGTTTCTCCAAACTGCTACACTTCACAGTGTTCTAATACAACTGCTTTCCTCCCTATACTCTCTGCATGACAGGGCCAGGGATCTATGCTGAAATCTCGCCTGGCCCTGACTTTGTGCGTTTGTGCCGACATATTAGAGCAGCACACCCTCAGAGATCGGAATTGCTCATCTACATATTGTGAAATAAATACACATGAATACACATAAGGCACTTTGCGCTGTGTGTTCTTTCTGCAGTTTTGGATGAGATTTTTCTGAATCTCATCCATTACACTGGGCAGCACGGTGGCTCAGTGGTTAGCACTGGAGTCCTGGGTTCAAATCCTGCCAAGGGCAACATCTGCAAGGAGTTTGTATGTTCTCCCCGTGTTTGCAGAGGTTTCCTCCGGGTACTCCGGTTTCCTCCCACACTCCAAAGACATACTGCTAGGGAATGTAGATTGTGAGCCCTATATGGGACAGTGACTGACAATACCTGTAAAGTGCAGTGGAATATGATGGCGCTATACAAGTAAGCATAATAAAATAAGAATAATAAAATAGCTGTACACTGCGGCAGGTTAGCTGCCAAACCAATGCATTTCAGAATTATGTGTCCCTGAGACATGAAACAGATCTTTTATAGGGGATCCTTTATAAACTGCCCTTTTCTTTTAGGGGATATGACACGGACATGGACTGGGAGAAGGGAGAAGGCCATATTGCCCCATATTACATCTTTGGAGCAGCTTGTTCTGAGATTGAGCTAGACTGTCTAACTGGTGCACATAAGGTAAATGGCACTTTCTATGTTTTTTCATTTTGGTGAGTTGCTCCATGTAATAGTAGCCTGAACCTCACATGATATATGTACAACGCACTTCTAAATGAGTTAGCCCAGTTCAGTAATTGAATCTACTGATACATACAGATACAAAGGAAATCTTTGTGCGAATTCATGTTAAAGCTCTGATTCAGGAAGGAATATTATTAACATATCTTTTTTTCCACAGCTGCTTTAAAGAAAGTGACATAATTGCTCATTTCATCATAAATAGGATCAATGATTGTAAAGGAATGTACAAATCTATGTCAAGTTAGTAAAATAAGTTCTATAAATAAAAATAAAAAAACACAGAGAGCTATATGATAGAGACTGCTTGAGAACAGAGTTTTCCCATTAAGAGTCTCCATTGGCATTTCTATCATGTTTAACCAGAAGTAAAGCGCATTGCCTGTCCCAAGTGTTTAAGTCAAAATGACTGGAACCCCAACTGACCATATCGTATAATACCTACTGTAACTTTCATTTGGGTAGGGGTATACATGGGATCTATGGACTAATTGCCTATCTGCGTTTATTTGACATTTATGACTTATGTTGTGGTTATATCATAAATGTCCAAGATGGGGAAACCTCAATTAGTTTGAGGCCCCTCATAGTGGAAACACAACTTTTATTGTTGCAGATTTTACTGCGGGATTGTGAGCCAAAACCAAGGATGGCTATAATAGGAATGGGAAATATATAGGAATCTCTTATACTTCTTCCTTCTGCTCAATCCAATCCTAACTTTGTCTCAAAAACCACAGCAATATCTGCAGCAAAAAAAATCAGCATTTCCACAATGTGGGGCCTTAGGCTAAGGCCCTATGGGATGTCCCGTAGCAATAAAGCACTGTGGGAAAAGAACGTGGCAGGTATGCATCGCGTCTTTAAACAGAAAGTTCACGCAGTTTTCTTCCATGGCCTTTCTGTTGCAATTATACCTATTGGGAGACCGCCGGCGTTTCCGCAGGTATGATTGGCATACTGCGATTTCCAAAACTGTGCCGGTTTTGGAAATCGCGGCATGTCCGCACAGTGGTTTTTACCGCAAGTGGGCATGCGATTCGCTAGAATCCCCTCCACTTTTCCTGTACTGTAAAACACTGCGATTTTTCCCACAGCGTTCCAATCCATGGGGCCCCAACTTTAAACGGACATTTGTATATAATAACACAACTGAAATATTCCAGAATGTTTGGAACAATGGGGACTTCTGAACCCACTTCAAAGATTCAAACCAAGTGTGAAATGTCCTATAAGTAGGTCTTCAACTTAGGGCGGGTGCACACCAGCGCCCAATCTCCATTTTGAGGTTTCCGTCTTCCGCCCAGTGTACACCGGTGAGCACCTGTGAACGTCTTCTACTCTCCGTGGTGCCCGTTGTGCCGCGGAGAGCAGAAGATGCTCACGGGCATTCACCAGCGGACATTTTGCAAACCCATTCAAATGAATGGGTTTGAAAACTGCCTGCTGGTTTCCGTCTCCTGTCCAGTTGCTTAGGCAGGAAATGGAAACCTCAAAATGGAGATCAGGTGCTGGTGTGAACCCGCCCTTAGCAGTGCTGTTGTTTTGTTTGTTTTTGTTTTTTTTAACTTGATCTATTTTCCGATAATAGATTATATTTCTATCTAACAGAATCTCCGCACTGATATCGTTATGGATATTGGAGAAAGCATAAACCCAGGCATAGACATTGGACAGGTATGTCGACTTTAGGGTAAATGCGCAAGTAATGGAATTGCTACGGATTTCTTGCGCAGATTTGCACACAGAAAATTCACAGTGGATTACGGTTTAATAAGTCTCATGTAATGCAAATTTGGTAGCGTAAACTGACCTTCAATGTAGATTCTCAAGTTAGTGGGATAAACTATGTGGCGAAATCTGCTGCAATATCACAGCCAAATTTGCTCATGTACACATGTGAATTTTGCCCTGGATTTGTTGTGGATAAATCTGCCCCATGTGTACCTTTACAGCTACAAAAAAAAAAAAAATCTTTCTAAATAAAATGGTCCCCACATACAAATTCATACTGGCATCCTCCGTCCAACATTCTGCTTAAAAATGGCTGAGGAAGAAGTCCTGAAACCCATTATAGTCTTCATAAATCTGCCTTATTATTCATATCTTGTAAGCCATTATATGAGAGATGAGAAACCTCCAGCACTCATGCTGCTGTGACACTGCAACTCCCAGTCTGCTCCATTCACTTCTATAGGAGCTCCAATAAGAAGAACTCAGCAAATATGCATGCTGAGACTAGTAGTTCTAGTTGGAGCACCGATGGTTACTTATTAGAGATGAGCGAACAGTAAAATGTTCGAGGTTCGATATTCGTTTCGAGTAGCCCCTCAATATTCGACTACTCGAATCGAATATCGAACCCTATTATAGTCTATGGGGGGAAAATGCTCATTTCAGGGGTAGGCAATGTTCAATCAAATTATACTTACCAAGTCCACGAGTGAGGGTCAGGCTGGATCCTCCGAGAAGTCTTCTCCGTGCAGCGTCCCTGCGGCATCTTCCGGCTCTTCATTCACTCTGCCAGGCATCAGGCCTGGGCAGAGCTGACTGCGCATGCCCGCACTACAAGCGGACATGCGCAGTCGGCTCTGCCCAGGCCCGATGCCTGGCAGAGTGAATGAAGAGCCGGAAGACACCGTGGGGAAGCTGCACGGAGAAGACTTCTAAAGGTAGGAGAAGAAGCAGCGTTGATTGGCCGATTGTATAGCATTCGGCCAATCAATGCTGGTTCTGCATCGAACTTTTACATTCGAATAGCGAGTGGTATTCGATCGAGTACGAGTATTTCGAATACCGTAGTATTCGATCGAATACCTACTCGATCGAATACTACTCGCTCATCTCTATTACTTATATTATATTGTAAGTAACGGTGAAGAAGATAAGCGAATAATATGTTATTACAAAACTGTAACTAAAATGATAAATTAGAAGTGCAAGGTTTTGTTTTTTGTTTTTTTTTTCAACATAATTTAGGAAGAGTGGATCTGTATTCATTATTTTTCACATATTTTCTTGTTCTTTTTTCAATATATTTTCTATTAGATTGAAGGTGCCTTCATTCAGGGACTTGGTTTTTACACTTTAGAAGAACTCCAGTATTCTCCGCAAGGTGACATGTATACGCTAGGACCTGATAAGTATAAGATACCTGCCGTGTGTGATGTTCCCATTGAATTTAATATCTCTCTTCTGGCATCATCCAAAAATCCTTATACCATATACTCCTCTAAGGTGAGCTGTCATGTTACTCAATGATCATTTAACTGTGTGTACAAGAGCTTCACTTTACCTGCTGGTTGGCCACCACAAACTGGCAATCGGGCGCTTATATCTTATTTACTCAGACTTATCCAATCCTTAGTGTCTGATCTGCAGGCACCCGACTGCTGCCGTCCCCAAAAATCACAAGAATGGGGACCCTGAAGCTCACAGTTTAAATGGAGTGACAGTCATGTCTATGGGACTGCCAAAGAGAACCTGAGTACAGTGTTCGTCTATCTCTAGTAGTCCCATAGAACAGAATGTAGCAGAGAGAACTCTCCAGCACCGCCTCCATCTTCTTCAGGAACGGCCTCTCCCTGTGTCTTCTTCCGGCAGTGGCTTCAAACTTCTAGGCCTAGGGCAAAGCCGACTGCGCATAACTGCCGGCCACAAGAAAATGGCCGCTGTAGTGTTGTAGTGAGGATGCTGGTCTTCTGGAATAAGTCCACTATGAGATGGTTACTGTTGTAGAACAGAACACTTTATTCCATGCTCCATCATGGCTCCCTGTCTAACAACTCCTCCCCCTAAGCTCAGCTCCTCCTCCATTACTACCTCACTGTTGCTAGGCAGACAAAGCAGAATAAGTAAGCAGAACAGAACATACAGAACATACTTATAACCAGGCATGTCAAACTCAGGGTACCCCGAGGGCCACATGAGTAACAAGAGGTTGTTGCGAGGGCCACACACAACAGCTAATGTCACGCACGTATTTTAACAGCAGTCATGAAAACAAGATATGAAGTAGTAATATGTAACAGCAACATATATATATTTAACAAAAATACAGCAATTAAAAACTAAACATTTATTTGCTATCATTTTTTTCAATCTTTTTTTTAGATAAGTGGTGATCAGTCAGCCTTGTTCTCTGAGAAGATTTTGTTAGTTTCATAAAAGAAAATTATCTATTTACATATACACCCTTCATCTGCCCCCAGATTCATGTCCCCCCATATCTGCCCCCAGATTCATGTCCCCCCATCTCTGCCCCCAGATTCATGTCTCCCCCATCTCTGCCCCCAGATTCATGTCTCCCCCATCTCTGCCCCCAGATTCATGTCCTCTCCATCTCTGCCTCCAGATTCATGTCCCCCCATCTCTGCCCCGATTCATGTCCCCCATCTCTGCTCCCAGATTCATGTCCCCATCTCTGCCCCCAGATTCATGTCCCCCATCTCTGCCCCCAGATTCATGTTCCCCCATCTCTGCTCCCAGATTCATGTCCCCCAATCTCTGCCCCCAGATTCATGTCCCCCCATCTCTGCACCCCAGATTCATGTTCCCCCCATCTCTGCCCCCAGATTCATGTCCCCCAATCTCTGCCCCCAGATTCATGTCCCCCCATCTCTGCCCCCAGATTCATGTCTCCACATCTCTGCCCCCAGATTCATGTCTCCACATCTCTGCCCCCAGATTCATGTCTCCACATCTCTGCCCCCAGATTCATGTCCCCCCATCTCTGCCCCAGATTCATGTCCCCCATCTCTTCCCCAGATTCATGTCCCCCATCTCTGCCCCCAGATTCATGTCTCCCCCATCTCTGCCCCCAGATTCATGTCCCCCCATATCTGCCCCCAGATTCATGTCCCCCCATATCTGCCCCAGATTCATGTCCCCCCATATCTGCCCCCAGATTCATGTCCCCCCATATCTGCCCCCAGATTCATGTCCCCCCATATTCATGTCCTCCCATCTCTGCCCCAGATTCATGTCCCCCCATCTCTGCCCCAGATTCATGTCCTCTCCATCTCTGCCTCCAGATTCATGTCCCCCCATCTCTGCCCCCAGATTCATGTCCCTCATCTCTGCCCCCAGATTCATGTCTCCACATCTCTGCCCCCAGATTCATGTCCCCCATATCTGCCCCCAGTGTCATGTCCCCTTCATCTCTGTCCCCAGATTCATGTCCCCCATCTCTGCCCCCAGTGTCATGTCCCCTCCATCTCTGCCCCCAGTGTCATGTCCCCTCCATCTCTGCCCCCAGTGTCATGTCCCCCATCTCTGCCCTCAGATTCATGTCCCCCATCTCTGCCCTCAGATTCATGTCCCCCATCTCTGTCGCCAGATTCATGTCCCCCATCTCTGTCCCCAGTGTCATGCCGTCCCCTCCTTCATCTGCCCTGTTTCACGTTCCACCTCTATGCATACATACACACATTAAACTTACCTTCTCCGACGACTCCGAGTCCTCGCTCCCCCGCCGCACTCTCTCTCTCTCCCGCCTGCTGCGACCATCGCGGTTGCGGCTTTCCCCTCCGCTGTCGGCTCAAATGAATGAGCCGACATAGGAGGGAGCTGCTGGGGGCGGAAGCCGCGCGGCTCAACCCGCGCGGCTTCCGTCTGAAGATTTAGACGTGATGTGACGTCATCACGTCACATCACGTCTACACAGCAGCGAATAGCCGCGTGAGTATTGCACCTCTGCGGCCCGCACAAAAGTCTCAAACTTTGTCTCTTAGAGACAAAGTTTGAGACTTTTGTGCGGGCTGCAGATATGCCTGTAAAGGGCCGCATGCGGCCCGCGGGCCGCATGTTTGACATGCCTGCTTATAACAACATCACAGCCGCTTACAATACTATGTAAGCAGACATTTTCTTGTGGCCGGCGGGCATGCGCAGTCGGCTTTGCCCTAGGCCCCAGGTCTAGAAGTTTGAAGCCAACCCTCGGAAGAAGACGCGAAGAAGACCCATTCCTGAAGAAGGTGGAGGCAGCGCTGGAGAGTTCTCTTGCAGCATTGGGGACGCCCCCAGTGCTGCGAGAGAACTCATTTGCATACAGACGAAAACCGCATTATATACCGAATGGCGGCGTGGAAAAGACATCTAAAGGTAGCAGAAGAATAGCCTTTCTTAAGGCTATTCATACGTGTTAGGGACAGAAAATTTAAGTTTAATGATAGGATCCCTTTAAATGTGACAGTCATGTCTATGGGATTGCCAAAGAGAACCTGAGTACAGTGTTGGTCTATCTCTTGCAGTCCCATAGAACAGAATGTAGCAGAGTGTACATGTGGGACCACTGCTTCAAGACCATGTTGTCTTAGCGATCGGACCCCACAAATCAGACATTTACTCTGTATCCTGTATATGGAGGATAACCTTACTTTGTGCATTTAAGACAATTCTGTATGTTTCACAATTCTTTTTAAAATGGTTCCAGTTATTGTCCAACATATGCATATTTAGCACTCTCTAGTGAGCAAAACAGCAAGTGGCCTCAGGTAAAACATATTCATCATAGCACAGTGGAATTATTTGTCATATGACTGAGACAAAATGTCACTTTCTTATCATTAAGACATTTTACACATGAATTATTTAGGTGATAGAACACTAATCATATATATGTGTTTTGTAGGGCGTCGGAGAACCAGCTCTGTTTTTGGGGTGTTCCATATACTTTGCCATAAAAGATGCAGTGGACTCTGCTCGGAAAGAACGTGGATTGTCTAAAATGTTCACACTCAATAGCCCATTGACGCCTGAGAAAATCAGAATGGCATGTGAAGACCACATAACAGAAATGGTATGATTTCTGAGGAGCCAGTGCATAAGAGTGAAGCTTCTTGACCACCACATGACACCTTGCTAAAATATTGAGCATCCTGGGTTTCCGTTCATGGGGTCTGCTTTGGGATCAATTTGCATACTTGTCTTCCCATGAAGCATTGCCTGAAACATAAGTCTCTACATGCTACTGTGTCTCTTCTATGAGATTAAGGGCCCATGCACACGATGTAACACGGCGTTGATTCTGACACGTAAACTCGTGTCAGAATCAAGCGCTGCAAAACAGAATCCCATTGACTTCAATGGGTTCCATCTTTTGCGCACTACACATTGAAATCAATGGGAGGCTTTTTAACCTATTGATTTCAATGTGTTACGTACGTTAAACGGAACCCATTGAAGTCAATGGGATTCTGTTTTGAAACGCGGATTCTGACACGAGTTTACATGTCAGAATCAACGCCACATTACATCGTGTGCACGGGCCCTAAGTAGTCCCTGAGCTAGAGTACAGAAATCTTGCAATGTTCATTTTATTCAATGACTTGCTAGTGTTTTAGTATAACTTACATTATAATAAATTACAATTGAAATCCCATACAAATCTTTTAATTAGTGGCGATCCTGATATCCATTTGAAAAAAGTGCGTCCGCTTAAAAAAAATGGTTACCCGCAGAAACCCATGGACCCCATAGACTATAATGGGGTCCACTGATTTCCAACCGAAATCCACGGAGAAAAAAATATCCTGCTTTCAGGACTTTTATCTCTGCATATTTTAAGCAAAAAGGGTGAACAGAGTCCCCAAAAACTAGTATGACTTGTCCCTTATCCAGTTTCTAAAAATATGGGCCAAATAACAGGAAGCATCAATGCAATATACTTCCTAACGTTTAACACATTTAAATTCATTATTGTTTATCTGATTTATTTTCTGGTCATTGATCCCAACTGTGACCTTTTAGTTGCAAGTTACCTACCCCTCCCTGTGAGCAGTGCAGCCAAAGGAAACATCACAGCAGCACACTGGATGTGGAAGTGATTTGTTTCCTGTGATTTCATTGCAATGGAGAGTGGAGAAGGGAGGGGTACACAGAGACTGAGAGCAGGTTGATGAATCATGGGAAATGTAGTTTGTCCACTGTATGTAAATAACAGTGATACAAGAAGCAAGTAAAATAAAGCCTGTGTAGTTGTATTTGCAAATATTTTTTATAGGCTGGATAAATCCTTTAAAGGGATTCTATCATTAAAATTGTATTTTTTTCTGCCTACCATGTTCTACCTTTAGATGTCTTCTCCGGGCCGCCGTTCAGTAGAAATCCCTGTTTTCGTCAGTATGCAAATGAGTATTCTTGCAGCACTGGGGGCAGGACCCAGCTCTCAGCACTGGGGGTGTCCACAATGCTGCGAGAGAACTCTCCAGCACCATCTCCATTTTCTTCTGGAACGGCTTCTCTTCGCGTCATCTTCCAGCGCTGGGTTCAAACTGCGTACACCCGCCGGCCAAGCGGCCATTTTCTTGTGGCCGGTGGGCATGTGCAGTCGGCTTTGCACGAAGTCAAAGACCTAGAAGTTTGAACCCAGCTCTGGAAGAAGTAGCAAAGAGATGCTGTTCCAAAAGAAGATGGAAGCGGTGCTGGAGATTTCTCTTGCAGCATTGGGGACACCCCCAGTGATTTTTGAACACTGGGGCCTGCCTCCATTGCTGCGAGAGAGCTCATTTGCATACTGACGAAAACCAGGATTTCTACCGAACAGTGGCGTGGAGAAGACATCTAAAGGTAGGAGAAGAATAGCCTTTCTTAAGGCTATTCCGACGTGCTAGGCTGAAAAAATACAATTTTAATGATAGAATCCCTTTAATGCTAACATAGGATACTGTTCAGAGTGTCTAACCATACTTAATTCCTTGACTGTCTGTAAAGATAGACTTTTTCCAGTACACATTAAAAAAATTGATTCGCCTTTGTTTTTTAAGCAAGAAATGCTGTATAGTTTTTTTGTGATTGGAATGATCATAATTTTACAGTTCACAATAGATTCTGCTAATTCATAGTAAATGCCACTATTGTATTAATAGTCTGAGTTATAGACATGTATTACTTAATATTTTTATGATTCCTATTGGTTTTCCAGTATGTCTGTAGGTAACGGTGGCTGTCTATGACGGTATATTACCCAGAAAAGGCAGGTTGGCGAGCCTAGGGTGCAAGAGCATAAAATGGCTGTTTATAGGGACATACATCAATGTAATACAACCCAATGCAGAGATGTAACTGAGTCTGCATCTATTGTGCTGTCTAAATGGGTTACCAAGTAGTAGCTAACTACACAAAAGACATTACTACAGCGGCCTATGAAGTTAACTGATGACATGTCTGGGTTAATAGCTAATCTCGTGGTCCATTGCTACTTATAACATGTCATGTGCTCTACACGCAAAGATAAAATTGGAGTTAATATAGCATATACTACAGCTCATGGTATTCATGTTTCCCTTTTATTTTTCAGATCCCAAGAAACAAGGCAGGAACAGTTGCCCCCCAGCCTTTCAATGTTGCCAAATGAACAAGACGTCGCCACAATTTTTCCTCATAATAATCGGATGTAGAGTACTGCAATGCTTATTTCCAGCTTTTCTCAACTTGATTCTTAGAATTTCTTTATAATGAAGTAATATTAAATATTATTGATCGCAATATATTAGATATTTTTTCTCTTCTCTGTATGCAGAAAAGGAAACAAGTGTTAATAAATCCTTACACTATTGCAATAGTCACACAGCTTTTTACGAAACTAAGCAGTTGAATGGATAGCCAATATAAAACATACCATCATATGTAAGTATATACAGATATATCCTGCCTTACCTTCCCGCTTGGGCCAGGATATCCTCAGATGAGTGCCACGACAAAACCGACTTATTCCAATTCCAGAAGGATAGACTTTTTTTTCAAAGCAGGTCATCTTGGGATATCTCAAGCCACAAGTAAAGGTAACGAAGAACACATCTGTGCCAATACATCTATAAAACTAAAGCTACTTGAGTCTAAAAGCTGACAGCTACTAAGTCACCCACTCACCCTCCCTCATAGTGTCAGAGCAGCTTCACCCATGTGCTCCTCCTCTTCACCCCTCCTTACATTACTATATAAGATGATAGAACTTTTATCCTTTGCTAGTGTTACCAATCTGCTTGGATCTATAGTTCCATTAGCTTAATCTCCGAGACCATGGGTGTAGGGGCTGCATCTGATCAGCTTATCTTTTTTGTAAATGGAAGAAAGGTAGGTGGATATAAATAACCTAGATATATGGCAGCCTATATTTCATATGCTACCCTTGTTTCTTTTACCTGGAATGCATGAACCCCTTCGTACAAATTGTATAGATCATGTAGACAATCTTTACATTTATATTGGATATACCATGTCTTCACTACACTGAGCAAACCCAATTTTTCTTATGTTTCGATGTTAAGACCTCCATCCCTTTAATGAAACTATCTGTACACATCTATGACCCTCACTCTTCTATATCCAGTCTCTACTGCGGAGCCCAAAACCGTACCCTTCATTAAAACTGCTTCTTGGCATTGACTGATGCTGCATAGCTTGCTGTTATCTAATATCCATGGTATTCCCAGCTGTATTTTATCTAAGGTACAGGCGGATATATACTATAACATGCATAGATTTAGTAGTATTACATTTGATTTGATATCCATCTGCTCATGCTGTCGCTTTATAAGTTTTTCTAGTATATGTTACAATACGTTTCTGCCATCGGCTAGTAAAACCACATTTGTGAGAATCTGTATCAACAGTCAGTGTCATGAGGAACACCGAATTCCATGCTAGCCTCCTGATCATGTTATGACACTTTTCTAATTCCATGATGGTCGTGGGTGTTTCGTAGTTGAATTGTAAGAAAATCTGATTAAAATGATTAAATACTCATTTATTCACATCATTCTTCTCCGACGTTTTATTATCTTGTAACAAGAGGAAGAGCTGGAACTGAACACTTCTATACATTGGTTATACAGTCAGATATGTACCAAATTCCTATTCCTTCCTAGTCCGTCTGTCATGAATCCGCCGACATTGCAGATTGGGAACAGTTTGCAATTGGTCCAACCTATTCACTTCAATTGGTTTTTAAAGCAATCCACAGCTGTCCGTTTGCAGCCTCTCCGCTGTGAATCCGCTTTTTTTTGGACCGACATAAAGTTCTGTAAAGTTCCAAAAAAAGAGATTAACGGTAGAGAGGTAATCTGTCTTTCCACAATTTCGTCAGATTCACGACGGACGGACAGCAGGCACAAGTGTCAAAGCCTCCTTAGCTGGTAATGACTGCGAGTTCTAGTTGAAAACATATGATGAACATTGGATTTGATAGCCCCTGCACTGTAGAAAGATTCACTTAATTTACGCACCTTGTCAAAAATTTGTTTTTTGGGGGGAATCAGAAAAAAGTTACCAAATCTATGTCCAGCTTCTAAATAAATAATTTGAAATGATATAATATAATACAATTATCGATATTATATAATGCGTTAGATGCCTCCTTTGATAAAGATTTACTTTTATACAAAGTCAAACACTAGTTTTACCATGAATTAGGGGAGCTTTACTGTGTCTGTGTGACCATGGCTGTCAGCCATTTACGGAATAGTCGGAGTCTGAGCAGGAGGTCCAGTCGAAGTGGAAAAATAGAGGAGTCTAAGTCAGATTGGTGGGTTGGTCAGCTGAATGCACAGCCCTGGTGACTTTTGGCCCACAATGCGACAATAAATGCTAAGGTGAAGGATTTGCTAGCTGTGGCAGGATGGTGGGCAGAGTCTGCCAGAACCCACACCTACAATGGCCGAAGCCAAGGCAGCTCCACCACCTACATTAACCATTACCCACTGTAGCATGAACCCTGCCCAGAGTCTTCTTTTGTGCTGTGAATTGAGGACCTTTTGGTCATGTGATGCTCTCTGAGGTTCCTCTCACATTAATAAATATACTGCTGACCATACACCTGTGGCCACATAACCAGTAATGGTGACGCCCATCAGGGAAACTCCATCTACATTGTTAATTAACCCTATGAAGGGGAAGGGGGTCATATGTTCGATTTGTCATTTAAAGACAAGTTGAGCTGTGGTTTTTTTCCTTTGGTCCCTTCTCACAATTAAGGTTTATGTTTCACTCTTATTAAGTAAGCAAGTAAAATACTGACCAAAATGCGTGTAAAGGTGTAAATGTAGCTAGAGATGAGCGAACAGTGTTCTATCGAACTCATGTTCGATCGGATATTAGGCTGTTCGGCATGTTCGAATCGAATCGAACACCGCGTGGTAAAGTGCGCCATTACTCGATTCCCCTCCCACCTTCCCTGGCGCCTTTTTTGCTCCAATAACAGCGCAGGGTAGGTGGGACAGGAACTACGACACCGGTGACGTTGAAAAAAGTAGGCAAAACCCATTGGCTGCCGAAAACATGTGACCTCTAATTTAAAAGAACAGCGCCGCCCAGCTTCGCGTCATTCTGAGCTTGCAATTCACCGAGGACGGAGGTTTCCGTCCAGCTAGCTAGGGCTTAGATTCTGGGTAGGCAGGGACAGGCTAGGATAGGAAGGAGAAGACAACCAACAGCTCTTGTAAGAGCTAAATTCCAGGGAGAAGCTTGTCAGTGTAACGTGGCACTGACGGGCTCAATCGCCGCAACCCAGCTTTCCCAGGATCCTGAATGGAATACACTGTCAGTGTATTCCCGTATACCCGATATATACCCCGATACCCGTTCCAACGGTGTGCCCCCCCACCTTCACCCCAGAAATACCCTGCAAGTCCCCTAGCAATAGAATTGGGGCTATATACACCCACAATTTTTACTACTGGTATACAGTGCCATTGTCTGACTGGGAATTCAAAGAATATATTGGGAATACAAATACCCTCATTTCTTGCTACTGCCATATAGTGCCAGTTTCTGACTGGTAATTCAAAGAATATATTGGGGTTACGTGCACCCACAATTTTTACTACTGGTATACAGTGCCATTGTCTGACTGGGAATTCAAAGAGTATATTGGGAATACAAATACCCTCATTTCTTGCTACTGCCATATAGTGCCAGTTTCTGACTGGGAATTCAAAGAATATATTGGGGTTACGTGCACCCACAATTTTTACTACTGGTATACAGTGCCATTGTCTGACTGGGAATTCAAAGAATATATTGGGGTTATAAATACCCTCATTTCTTGCTACTGCCATATAGTGCCAGTTTCTGACTGGTAATTCAAAGAATATATTGGGGTTACGTGCACCCACAATTTTTACTACTGGTATACAGTGCCATTGTCTGACTGGGAATTCAAAGAGTATATTGGGAATACAAATACCCTCATTTCTTGCTACTGCCATATAGTGCCAGTTTCTGACTGGTAATTCAAAGAATATATTGGGGTTACGTGCACCCACAATTTTTACTACTGGTATACAGTGCCATTGTCTGACTGGGAATTCAAAGAATATATTGGGGTTATAAATACCCTCATTTCTTGCTACTGCCATATAGTGCCAGTTTCTGACTGGTAATTCAAAGAATATATTGGGGTTACGTGCACCCACAATTTTTACTACTGGTATACAGTGCCATTGTCTGACTGGGAATTCAAAGAGTATATTGGGAATACAAATACCCTCATTTCTTGCTACTGCCATATAGTGCCAGTTTCTGACTGGTAATTCAAAGAATATATTGGGGTTACGTGCACCCACAATTTTTACTACTGGTATACAGTGCCATTGTCTGACTGGGAATTCAAAGAATATATTGGGGTTATAAATACCCTCATTTCTTGCTACTGCCATATAGTGCCAGTTTCTGACTGGTAATTCAAAGAATATATTGGGGTTACGTGCACCCACAATTTTTACTACTGGTATACAGTGCCATTGTCTGACTGGGAATTCAAAGAATATATTGGGAATACAAATACCCTCATTTCTTGCTACTGCCATATAGTGCCAGTTTCTGACTGGGAATTCAAAGAATATATTGGGGTTACGTGCACCCACAATTTTTACTACTGGTATACAGTGCCATTGTCTGACTGGGAATTCAAAGAATATATTGGGGTTATAAATACCCTCATTTCTTGCTACTGCCATATAGTGCCAGTTTCTGACTGGTAATTCAAAGAATATATTGGGGTTACGTGCACCCACAATTTTTACTACTGGTATACAGTGCCATTGTCTGACTGGGAATTCAAAGAGTATATTGGGAATACAAATACCCTCATTTCTTGCTACTGCCATATAGTGCCAGTTTCTGACTGGGAATTCAAAGAATATATTGGGGTTACGTGCACCCACAATTTTTACTACTGGTATACAGTGCCATTGTCTGACTGGGAATTCAAAGAATATATTGGGGTTATAAATACCCTCATTTCTTGCTACTGCCATATAGTGCCAGTTTCTGACTGGTAATTCAAAGAATATATTGGGGTTACGTGCACCCACAATTTTTACTACTGGTATACAGTGCCATTGTCTGACTGGGAATTCAAAGAGTATATTGGGAATACAAATACCCTCATTTCTTGCTACTGCCATATAGTGCCAGTTTCTGACTGGTAATTCAAAGAATATATTGGGGTTACGTGCACCCACAATTTTTACTACTGGTATACAGTGCCATTGTCTGACTGGGAATTCAAAGAATATATTGGGGTTATAAATACCCTCATTTCTTGCTACTGCCATATAGTGCCAGTTTCTGACTGGTAATTCAAAGAATATATTGGGGTTACGTGCACCCACAATTTTTACTACTGGTATACAGTGCCATTGTCTGACTGGGAATTCAAAGAGTATATTGGGAATACAAATACCCTCATTTCTTGCTACTGCCATATAGTGCCAGTGTCTGACTGGGAATTCAAAGAATATATTGGGGTTACGTGCACCCACAATTTTTACTACTGGTATACAGTGCCATTGTCTGACTGGGAATTCAAAGAGTATATTGGGAATACAAATACCCTCATTTCTTGCTACTGCCATATAGTGCCAGTGTCTGACTGGGAATTCAAAGAATATATTGGGGTTACGTGCACCCACAATTTTTACTACTGGTATACAGTGCCAATTTCTAACTAGGAATTCAAAATGCGCAAGGCTCCCGGAAAGGGACGTGGACGAGGCCGTGGGCGAGGTCGGGGGAATGGTTCTGGGGAGCAAGGTAGCAGTGAAGCCACAGGGCGTCCCGTGCCTACTCCTGTGGGGCAGCAAGCATTGCGCCACTCCACAGTGCCAGGGTTGCTTGCCACATTAACTAAACTGCAGGGTACAAACCTTAGTAGGCCCGAGAACCAGGAACAGGTCTTGCAATGGCTGTCAGAGAACGCTTACAGCACATTGTCCAGCAGCCAGTCAGACTCTGCCTCCTCTCCTCCTATTACCCAACAGTCTTGTCTTCCTTCCTCCCAAAATTCCGAAGCTTTACAGAACAATAACCCAAACTGTCCCTGCTCCCCAGAGCTGTTCTCCGCTCCTTTCATTGTCCCTCAACCTGCCTCTCCACGTCACGATTCCACGAACCTAACAGAGGAGCATCTGTGTCCAGATGCTCAAACACTAGAGTCTCCTCCATCTCCGTTCGATTTGGTGGTGGATGACCAGCAACCCACCCTCATCGACGATGATGTGACGCAGTTGCCGTCAGGGCATCCAGTTGACTGGCGCATTGTGCGGGAGGAGGAGATGAGACAGGAGTTGGAAGAGGAAGTGGTGGATGATGAGGACACTGACCCGACCTGGACAGGGGGGATGTCAAGCGGGGAAAGTAGTGTGGATGTTGAGGCAGGTGCAGCACCAAAAAGGGTAGCTAGAGGCAGAGGCAGAGGTCAGCAGCTTAGGCGAAGCCAGGCCACACCCGGAATCTCCCAAGATGTTCCAGTTCGTACCCAGCCCCGAAAAACTCCCACCTCGAGGGCACGTTTCTCGAAGGTGTGGAGTTTTTTCAAGGAATGCGCCGAGGACAGATATAGTGTTGTCTGCACAATTTGCCTCTCGAAATTGATTAGGGGCTCTGAGAAGAGCAACCTGTCCACCACTTCAATGCGCCGTCATTTGGAATCCAAGCACTGGAATCAGTGGCAGGCAGCAACGGCAGGACAAAGGCCGCCTGCCGTTCACGCCACTGCCACTGCCTCTGCCTCTGCCTCTGCCACTGCCACTGCTGACTGTGCTGGCGATGCACTCCAGAGGACGAGCCAGGACACCACTTCATCTGCCTCCGCCACTTTGTTGACTTCTACCTCATCCTCCCCTGGTCCTGTCTTATCTCCTTCTCCTGCACCATCAAAGGCACCATCAGGCGTTTCTTTACAACAACCCACCATCTCTCAGACATTGGAGCGGCGGCAGAAATACACTGCTAACCACCCACACGCGCAAGCCTTGAACGCCAACATCGCTAAACTGCTGGCCCAGGAGATGTTGGCGTTCCGGCTTGTTGAAACTCCCGCCTTCCTGGACCTGATGGCAACTGCGGCACCTCGCTATGCCGTCCCTAGCCGTCACTACTTCTCCCGGTGTGCCGTCCCCGCCTTGCACCAGCACGTGTCACTCAACATCAGGCGGGCCCTTAGTTCCGCGCTTTGCACAAAGGTCCACTTGACCACCGACGCGTGGACAAGTGCATGCGGACAGGGACGCTACATTTCACTGACGGCACACTGGGTAAATGTAGTTGAGGCTGGGACTGCTTCCCAAACTGGCCCGGTGTACCTCGTCTCCCCGCCTAACATTCCTGGCAGGGACACGAGAAGAACACCCCCCTCCTCCTCCTCCTCTACCGCCTCCTCCTCCGCCTCCTCCTCCGCCACCGCCTCCTCCTCCGCTGTTAGATTGACCCCAGCTACGAGTTGGAAACGTTGCAGCACTGGCGTTGGTAGACGTCAGCAGGCTGTGCTGAAGCTGATCAGCTTGGGGGACAGACAGCACACTGCCTCCGAGGTGAGGGATGCCCTCCTCGATGAGACGGCAATATGGTTTGAGCCGCTGCACCTGGGCCCAGGCATGGTCGTTTGTGATAACGGCCGGAACCTGGTAGCAGCTCTGGAGCTTGCCGGACTCCAACATGTTCCATGCCTGGCCCACGTCTTCAACCTAGTGGTGCAACGTTTCCTAAAGAGCTACCCCAATGTTCCAGAGCTACTGGTGAAAGTGCGGCGCATGTGCGCCCACTTTCGCAAGTCGACAGTAGCCGCTGCTAGCTTAAAATCTCTCCAGCAACGCCTGCATGTGCCACAACACCGGCTTTTGTGCGACGTCCCCACACGCTGGAACTCAACGTTTCAGATGTTGAATAGAGTGGTTGAGCAGCAGAGACCTTTGATGGAATACCAGCTACAAAACCCTAGGGTGCCACAAAGTCAGTTGCCTCAGTTTCACATCCATGAGTGGCCATGGATGAGAGACCTTTGTGACATCCTACGGGTCTTTGAGGAGTCCACAAGGAGGGTGAGCTCTGAGGATGCGATGGTGAGCCTTACAATCCCGCTCTTGTGTGTTCTGAGAGAATCCCTGATTGACATCAGGGATAACTCAGATCACACAGAGGAGTTAGGGATAGCATCCGATCCGTCACAGCTGGAGAGTAGGTCCACACATCTGTCCGCTTCACTGCGTTTAATGGAGGAGGAGGAGGAGGAGGAGGAGGAGGAAGAAGAGTTGTCCGATGATGTGATGGTGATACAGGAGGCTTCCGGGCAACTTCGAATCGTCCCATTGTTGCAGCGCGGATGGGTAGACATGGAGGATGAGGAGGAAATGGAGATTGAACTTTCCGGTGGGGCCAGAGGAGTCATGCCAACTAACACTGTGGCAGACATGGCTGAGTTCATGTTGGGGTGCTTTACAACCGACAAGCGTATTGTCAAAATCATGGAGGACAACCAGTACTGGATCTTTGCTATCCTTGACCCCCGGTATAAAAACAACATCTCGTCTTTTATTCCGGTAGAGGGGAGGGCCAATCGCATCAATGCTTGCCACAGGCAATTGGTGCAGAATATGATGGAGATGTTTCCAGCATGTGACAGTGGCGGCAGGGAGGGCAGTTCCTCCAGTAGGCAACCAAGTTCTCACCGGTCCACACAAACGAGGGGCACACTGTCTAAGGTCTGGGACACCTTGATGGCACCCCCTCGCCAAAGTGCCGCCACGGAGGGTCCTAGTGTCACCAGGCGTGAGAAGTATAGGCGCATGTTGCGGGAATACCTTTCCGACCACAGCCCTGTCCTCTCCGACCCCTCTGCGCCCTACACGTATTGGGTGTCGAAGTTGGACCTGTGGCTTGAACTTGCCCTATATGCCTTGGAGGTGCTGTCCTGTCCTGCCGCCAGCGTCCTATCTGAGAGGGTGTTCAGTGCAGCCGGTGGCATCATCACTGACAAGCGCACCCGTCTGTCAGCTGAGAGTGCCGACCGGCTCACTTTGATAAAAATGAACCACCACTGGATAGAGCCTTCATTTTTGTGCCCACCTGTGTAAAGCACCCCAACATGAAACTCCATGTCTGTACTCAACCTCTCCAATTCCTCCGCATCCTCATACTCATCCACCATAAGCGTTGCACAATTCTGCTAATACTAGGCTCCCTCCAACATGATTTCCCCCAACTCTGCTGGTTAGAGGCTCCCTCCACCCTGATTTCCACCAACTCTGCTGGTTAGAGGCTCCCTCCACCCTGCTTTCCCACAACTCTGCTGGTTAGAGGCTCCTTCCACCATGAATTTGCCCAAACTGGGCTGTTTAGAGGCTCCCTCCACCATGAATTGGTCCAAACTGGGCTGGTTAGAGGCTCCCTCCACCATTAATTGGTCCAAACTGGGCTGGTTAGAGGCTCCCTCCACCATGAATTTGCCCAAACTGGGCTGTTTAGAGGCTCCCTCCACCATGAATTTGCCCAAACTGGGCTGTTTAGAGGCTCCCTCCACCATGAATTGGTCCAAACTGGGTTTTTTAGAGGCTCCCTCCACCATGAATTGGTCCAAACTGGGGTGGTTAGAGGCTCCCTCCACCATTAATTGGTCCAAACTGGGCTGGTTAGAGGCTCCCTCCACCATGAATTGGTCCAAACTGGGCTGGTTAGAGGCTCCCTCCACCATGAATTGGTCCAAACTGGGGTGGTTAGAGGCTCCCTCCACCATTAATTGGTCCAAACTGGGCTGGTTAGAGGCTCCCTCCACCATTAATTGGTCCAAACTGGGCTGGTTAGAGGCTCCCTCCACCATGAATTTGCCCAAACTGGGCTGTTTAGAGGCTCCCTCCACCATTAATTGGTCCAAACTGGGCTGGTTAGAGGCTCCCTCCACAATTAATTGGTCCAAACTGGGCTAATTAGAGGCTCCCTCCACCATGAATTGGTCCAAACTGGGTTTTTTAGAGGCTCCCTCCACCATGAATTTGCCCAAACTGGGCTGTTTAGAGGCTCCCTCCACCATGAATTGGTCCAAACTGGGCTGGTTAGAGGCTCCCTCCACCATGAATTTCCCAAAACTTGGCTGTTTAGAGGCTCCCTCCACCATTAATTGGTCCAAACTGGGCTGGTTAGAGGCTCCCTCCACCATGAATTGGTCCAAACTGGGGTTTTTAGAGGCTCCCTCCACCATGAATTGGTCCAAACTTGGCTGTTTAGAGGCTCCCTCCACCATGAATTGGTCCAAACTGGGGTGGTTAGAGGCTCCCTCCACCATTAATTGGTCCAAACTGGGCTGGTTAGAGGCTCCCTCCACCATTAATTGGTCCAAACTGGGCTGGTTAGAGGCTCCCTCCACCATGAATTTGCCCAAACTGGGCTGTTTAGAGGCTCCCTCCACCATGAATTTGCCCAAACTGGGCTGGTTAGAGGCTCCCTCCACCATGAATTGGTCCAAACGGGTTTTTAGAGGCTCCCTTCACCATGAATTGGTCCAAACTTGGCTGTTTAGAGGCTCCCTCCACCATGAATTGGTCCAAACTGGGGTGGTTAGAGGCTCCCTCCACCATTAATTGGTCCAAACTGGGCTGGTTAGAGGCTCCCTCCACCATTAATTGGTCCAAACTGGGCTGGTTAGAGGCTCCCTCCACCATGAATTGGTCCAAACTGGGGTTTTTAGAGGCTCCCTCCACCATGAATTGGTCCAAACTTGGCTGTTTAGAGGCTCCCTCCACCATTAATTGGTCCAAACTGGGCTGGTTAGAGGCTCCCTCCACCATGAATTGGTCCAAACTGGGTTTTTTAGAGGCTCCCTCCACCATGAATTTGCCCAAACTGGGCTGTTTAGAGGCTCCCTCCACCATGAATTGGTCCAAACTGGGTTTTTTAGAGGCTCCCTCCACCATGAATTGGTCCAAACTGGGCTGGTTAGAGGCTCCCTCCACCATGAATTGGTCCAAACTGGGGTGGTTAGAGGCTCCCTCCACCATTAATTGGTCCAAACTGGGCTGGTTAGAGGCTCCCTCCACCATTAATTGGTCCAAACTGGGCTGGTTAGAGGCTCCCTCCACCATGAATTTGCCCAAACTGGGCTGTTTAGAGGCTCCCTCCACCATTAATTGGTCCAAACTGGGCTGGTTAGAGGCTCCCTCCACAATTAATTGGTCCAAACTGGGCTAATTAGAGGCTCCCTCCACCATGAATTGGTCCAAACTGGGTTTTTTAGAGGCTCCCTCCACCATGAATTTGCCCAAACTGGGCTGTTTAGAGGCTCCCTCCACCATGAATTGGTCCAAACTGGGCTGGTTAGAGGCTCCCTCCACCATGAATTTCCCAAAACTTGGCTGTTTAGAGGCTCCCTCCACCATTAATTGGTCCAAACTGGGCTGGTTAGAGGCTCCCTCCACCATGAATTGGTCCAAACTGGGCTGGTTAGAGGCTCCCTCCACCATTAATTGGTCCAAACTGGGCTGGTTAGAGGCTCCCTCCACCATGAATTTGCCCAAACTGGGCTGGTTAGAGGCTCCCTCCACCATGAATTGGTCCAAACTGGGTTTTTTAGAGGCTCCCTCCACCATGAATTTGCCCAAACTGGGCTGGTTAGAGGCTCCCTCCACCATGAATTGGTCCAAACTGGGCTGGTTAGAGGCTCCCTCCACCATGAATTTGCCCAAACTGGGCTGTTTAGAGGCTCCCTCCACCATTAATTGGTCCAAACTGGGCTGGTTAGAGGCTCCCTCCACCATGAATTTGCCCAAACTGGGCTGTTTAGAGGCTCCCTCCACCATGAATTGGTCCAAACTGGGTTTTTTAGAGGCTCCCTCCACCATGAATTGGTCCAAACTGGGCTGGTTAGAGGCTCCCTCCACCATGAATTTCCCAAAACTTGGCTGTTTAGAGGCTCCCTCCACCATGAATTGGTCCAAACTGGGCTGGTTAGAGGCTCCCTCCACCATGAATTTCCCAAAACTTGGCTGTTTAGAGGCTCCCTCCACCATGAATTGGTCCAAACTGGGCTGGTTAGAGGCTCCCTCCACCATTAATTGGTCCAAACTGGGCTGGTTAGAGGCTCCCTCCACCATGAATTGGTCCAAACTGGGTTTTTTAGAGGCTCCCTCCACCATGAATTTGCCCAAACTGGGCTGTTTAGAGGCTCCCTCCACCATGAATTGGTTCAAACTGGGCTGGTTAGAGGCTCCCTCCACCATTAATTGGTCCAAACTGGGCTGGTTAGAGGCTCCCTCCACCATTAATTGGTCCAAACTGGGCTGGTTAGAGGCTCCCTCCACCATGAATTTGCCCAAACTGGGCTGGTTAGAGGCTCCCTCCACCATGAATTGGTCCAAACTGGGTTTTTTAGAGGCTCCCTCCACCATGAATTTGCCCAAACTGGGCTGGTTAGAGGCTCCCTCCACCATGAATTGGTCCAAACTGGGGTTTTTAGAGGCTCCCTCCACCATGAATTTGCCCAAACTGGGGTGTTTAGAGGCTCCCTCCACCATGAATTTGCCCAAACTCTGCTGGTTAGAGGCTCAATCCACCCTGATTTTCAAAACAAATGTTGGTGCCAACCTCAACTTACTACAAGGGCCAAATTCACTGCTGGTGACAAGCTCTCCTCACTGCAAGTGCCAAATACACATGTTTCAAGGTGTTTTCCTACTGTCAGAGAGGTGGTATTGAGTGTGTAAAGTGTGTAGTTGTTAGGCTGTGATGTTGGGGTAATAGAGGGTCTTTGGTGTGTTAGATGCCCCCAGACATGCTTCCCCTGCTGTCCCAGTGTCATTCCAGAGGTGTTGGCATCATTTCCTGGGGTGTCATAGTGGACTTGGTGACCCTCCAGACACGGATTTGGGTTTCCCCCTTAACGAGTATCTGTTCCCCATAGACTATAATGGGGTTCGAAACCCGTTCGAACACACGAACATTGAGCGGCTGTTCGAATCGAATTTCGAACCTCGAACATTTTAGTGTTCGCTCATCTCTAAATGTAGCCCAACTTAACTTTGTCCAAATATGAAAATGGTCATACGGCGATAGTAAACATAACCAGCTGCTGAAAAGGCCCGTCCACTTTATATGTATGTATATTTATGTATTTCATTATATAGTATGAATTCATGCTGCCTTCTAATATGCATAGATATAACATTCTGCTCACATTACTGTTTTATATCAGTTGGTCGCCCCTATCTCTGCATTGTAGAATGGATCAGTTGTATGTAATGTATCCATGAACTAGCTGTATAGGACTAAACATGACATTGGACACATGACTGGGCTCCCACATGGCGTAATGCTCCCTTTACTGGCTCCCACATAGTATAAAGCTCCTTTACTGACCCTATATGGTATTTTTGTCTCCTTTACTAGCCCCTTTTCTGGACCTCACATGGTATAATGCCCCCTTTATCCGCTCCCACATTGTATAAAGCCCCTTACTGGCACCCACATGGTATTAATTCCCCTTTACTTACACCCACACATATATATTACCTCCTTATTGGCCCCCATACTGTATGCTGGATTCTTTACTGCCCCCGCCCAAAGTATACTGTCATTTTATTGGCCCTCATGCAGTAATTGCCTCCTTTATAGGCGCCCATGCAGTAAGTACCCCCATAGTGAATTTAGGCTGCTATCTGCTGGATCATTCTGATGTTGTTCAGCACAGTGCACAGGAGGCTGAAAGGGAAGCAAAGGCAGCCATTGTCAGGAGTGAGAATCGGTAAGTAAATAGTAGCCATTATCTGCCGGATAATCCAACACGTAACGACCTCTTTAAGAAAAACAAAAAAAGCAACAAGGGTCGACCGGGCCACTAAGGGTATGTTCACACAGTTTTTTGCAAGCTGAAAAAAATCAGCTTCAGGAATTAGGAAACTTTTTTTGATGCAATTTTTTACATGATGCGTTTTTTTTCGGGGTTGACCTGGAAAGTCAATTTAAAAAACCACTAGCAGTATTTGAAGTGGTTTTTACATAAACCGCGTCAAAAACCGTGCCAAAAAAAGCGTTGCGGTTTTTCCGCCTCCCATTGACTTCAATGGGTTTTGCCAGGTGGAATCCACCTGAAGATAGGTCATGTCACGCTTTTTTTCCGCTAGCTGAAAAAAAAACGCTGGAGGAAAAGAAAAAAGCTAGCGGCTCCCATTGAAATTAATGGGAGACAAACTCCATGTGAACAGACCCTAAGGCACACACATCATCCTCACTTGACTCTCGGCATATCTAAGCGTTATCTAAGTGTTACCTGACAGCCGTCAAGTGTAGGATGGAACTTACATGCACATTTTAACATTTAGGTGGTTTGTTTGTTTTAAATAAAGTTAACCATTCAGAGAAAAAAAATAGAAGACAGGAAGAGGAATGTGGGAGCTTCTCCATAGACCCTGATAGACAGATGACATGCTGTAGTCACCTGTGAAATACCTGGACAGTAGTAACTCATACCTTCCAACTTTTGAAGAACAGAAAGAGGGTGGTAAATTTAGCTCCGCCCGCTTTATGTTGACTCCGCCCATTCTCATTCATTTTTCCATGTGCCCCCACACAGTATAATCCTCTTACAGTCACCCATTACATCTCCCGACATTATAATGTTCCTTTCCAACTTCCCCACAGTATTAAGTCTCTCTCCTCGTGACCCAGTTTAAACTGGGGGAAACTAGAGGGGACATGAAACTGGGGCAGCTGGAGGGGGACATTAGCAATAGGGGTAGTTGGAGGGGGCAATAAATTAATGGCAGATGAAGTGGGACATTAAATTAGGGGCAACTAGAAAGGGTCATTAAACTCGGGCAACTACAAGCAGACATTAAACCGTAGGGGTAGCTGGATGGTAACATTAAACTGGGGGCAACTAGAGGCAGAGAGGTCGCCCTACAGCTACTACCACGGTTTAATGCCCCCTCCAGTTGTTATGAGTTTAATGTCCCCCCAGTTTAAGTGACCTCCTTCATCTATTCCCAGTTTCATCTCCCCCCACCATTTCTCACCCAGTTTCATATCCCCTTTTATCTGCCCCATTTTATTTTCCCCCTCCATCTGCCCCCAGTTTCATGTCCCCCCTACATCTGCCCCCAGCTTCATATCCCCCTTCATCTTCCCCCATTTTCATGCCCCCCTCATCTCTGCCCCCAGTTTCATGTTTCCCTTCCATCTATGGCCCTAGTTTCTTGTCCCCCCCCCTCTATCTCTGCCCCCAGTATAATGTTCCCCTTCCATCTCTGCCCCTAGGTTACTGACAGACACACACACACAGACACACACTCTCCACCCTGCATCTCACATTCCCTTCCCCTCTCAGTACCTTTAGACAGCACATCTCTTCATCTTCCAGCCGGCACACTAAGACACGCCTCCTAGTCACGTGACGTGTGACATCACCCAGGTCCTTCAGATTACAATAGTACAAACTTTCCCCCAATCACCCACCGCTTTTATCGCTGTTATAAGAATGGGGGGTGATCGGAGGAAAGTTTGTTAAGAAAAACACTAAAGGGACATAGCGGGACATGCAGGAAGCTGCGCAGGACTGCGGGAGAGGAGTTTAAAAGCGGGGCTTTCCTGCTAAATGCGGGGCGGTTGGGAGCTATGATAACTATGATACATGGTGTATCGGGACTTTTTAAAGACTTTTGATACTGTACCACATAAAATACCGGTGACAGTGACAAGGAGACATCTTCTACGTCTGGAGGAGAGAAAGTTTCACCAGAAACATAGAAGGAGATTCTTTACAGTAAGAACAGCGAGGCTATGCAAGTCTCCAGGAAGTGGTGATGGCGGATTCATTAAACCAGTTCAAAGAGGGCATGGATGCCTTTCTTGAAGAGAACAATATTAGATTATGGATTCTAGATTTTAAAGGGATTCTACCACTAAAACACATTTTTTTCTAGTTAACACGTCGGAATAGCCTTTAGAAAGGCTATTCATCTCCTACCTTTGGAAGTGCTCTCCGCCGCGCCGTTCGTTCAAAATACCGGTTTGTACCGGTATGCTAATTAGTTCTCTCGCAGCAATGGGGGCGTCCCCCATCGCAGGAGCAGCGATGGGGGCGTCCCCAGTGCAGCTCGAAAACCGACCGCAGCGCCGCCTCTATGGTCTTGGGTATCCTCCCCTTGCTTCTTCAGCGTCCTGTCGGACGCCTGCGCAGTACGCTCTGTTCGGCGAAGATTGCCGAACGTACTGCGCATGCCCGAAATTGCGGTCCCAGCCATAGTGCGGGCACTGCAATTTCGCGCATGCGCAGTACGTTCGGCAATCGTCGCCGAACAGAGCGTACTGCGCAGGCGTCCGACAGGACGCTGAAGAAGCAAGGGGAGGATACCCAAGACCATAGAGGCGGCGCTGTGGTCGGTTTTCGAGCTGCAATGGGGACGCCCCCATCGCTGCGAGAGAACTAATTAGCATACCGGTACAAACCGGTATTTTGATCGAACGGCGCGGCGGAGAGCACTTCCAAAGGTAGGAGACGAATAGCCTTTTTAAAGGCTATTCCGACGTGTTAACTAGAAAAAAATGTGTTTTAGTGGTAGAATCCCTTTAAGGACACGTTGATCCAGGGTTTTTATACTGACTGCCAGATTGGAGTCAGGAAGGAATTTTTTCCTCTGAAATGGGGCAATTGGCATAAGCCTCATGGGGTTTTTTTTGCCTTCCTCTGGATCAACACTGTAGGGTTATAGATTGGACTGATGTCTTCATCCAACCTCATCTACTATGTAACAACGTCATGGTTTGTAGCCCACAACATGGAGTTTAACTGAAGAATAAAAGTTAATATTTACTCTTTGAGTGGTTCTAGATTTTTACCTGTTTTTGGATTTTACCAACTGAGCCTCAGAGTCTAAAGCCTCGTTCACATCTGCATTTGGATTCTGTCTGGGGAAGTCCGCATGAGGACCCCCCCCCCCAAATGGAATACTGAACGCAACTGCAAGCAGTGTGCCAGTGAAAGCACACGGACTCCATAGACTATAATGGGGACCGTGTGCTTGCCGCCAAATCTCCGCAGGGATCATGCCCACAGGAAAGTACTTCACAATCTACTTTTCTGTCCGCATGATTCATGCAGGCAGCATGCAAGCAAGCACACGGACCCCATTATAGTCTATGGGGTCCGTGCGTTCTTTATTCCGTTCGGGGGAGGGGGGGGGTGTCCTCATGCGGATTCCCCGAATGGAATATCATAAACAGATGTGAACGAGGCGTAAGGCTTTTTAGTCCACTGCACCTGGAATATGCCTGGTTTGATGTCGGCACATTGTCTGGTGAGCTGTTTATCACTGTAGGGATTGTGTGATCTCACATCTCTAGGCTTGCACAATACTAGCTCTGCCAATGGATGTTGAATATCTGTATGTTTGATTCAGAACTGTATGTTGTCCCCTTGTGTATTGCACATAATGCTTTAGTGATCTTTCCTGTGCTGAAATGATATTTTTTACTATTGTAACTTTTTTATGTATTGATGCAACTTCCTCATTATTTTTTTACTCTACAGATAATCGAGGAGAAGGCAGATCCAGAGCAAATGCTGCTACCGTACCTCAGAAGAAAATGTATCCTTTTATATACAGTATTTATTTAAAAAAAGGGAGTTTGTCAATATGTTAATATAATATTATTATTACTTTTATTTTTGTTGCTTCCACCATTGTGTTCCTGCATTAGGAAACATTGAACATTTGATCTACTCAAGTGACTGCAGGCACAAGTTGTGATTTAAGTGCTAGACATTCTTCTTACAGAATACCCTGCAGGAATAGGGGACACATGGTGGTTCAGTGGCTAGCACTGCAGCCTTGCAGCGCTGGAGCCCTGGTGTTCAAATCCCACCAAGGGCAAAAAACCATCTGCAAGGAGTTTGTATGTTCTCCCTGTGTTTGCATGGATTTCCATCCCATATTCCAAAAAGACATACCGATAGGGAAAAAATGTACATTGTGAGCTCTATGTGGGGCTCACAATCTACATTTAAAAAAAAAAAAAAAAAAGAAGAAGAATACCCTGCAGGAATGTAAGGGGCAAATCCCTCTCCTAGGAAGTTGGTAATGCTATAATATTAATGCTTAAAGGGATTTTACAGGCTAAAAGTATTGATTACCTATCATAAAGATAGGTCCCAAATGTCAAATCTGTGGGGATCTAAAATCCGCCATCCCTACTGATCAGCCATTCTCAGCTGATACACAAAAAATAGAGCAGGAAGCAGACAGCGCTGTTCACTGTGTAGTGGAGGAAGTGACTCACTGCATCTGAGCTCCCACTCAGCTATACAAATGAATAGGAGCTGATCTGCAGTACCTGGTCTGGTCACTACATGGAGCACAGCGCAGTCTGCTTTCTGCTCCGCTCTCTATGTATCAGCTGCTGAGAACAATTGATCGGTGGGGATGTCAGGTGTCATCTGACTATAATCTGATATCAATATCCTGTCCTTAGGATCAATATTTTTAGCCCATTTTTCTTTTTGGATTTATACTGCATAAATGTAAGATAATGAATATATTTAGAAAAATATGGGGGAGTCTAACAGCAGTTTTGGCCCTGCAATAGCCTGGAGACCTGGAAATCTATTTGAGCATACATTTGTGCATGGTTTCATTGTCAATATCGTTGAAAGAGCAGTTTTAACCCAGTGTGTGCCACTATGGCAAGTGCCTCAAAAGCAGTCCCTAAAAGTGAAATGTTGTCGTCACTCTGCACAACCCCTCCTTTCTGCTCTTACTGCGACTCTACCATTCACAAAGACCGCTACAACCATCACTTAAAACTAGAGGGCAAAGATTTCCCAGCAGCTTAAAGGAGTATTCCCACGTCGCATACACACCAGTCTTCACTGCTGTAAAATCTTCTTTCTTCCTGGTTTCTTGCATCATTTGGTGGGTGGGGTTTCATATGCAACCTGCCGTTTAGCTCCGCACCAGTTGAAAGAGCAGTTTTAACCCAGTGTGTGCCACTATGGCAAGTGCCTCAAAAGCAGTCCCTAAAAGTGAAATGTTGTCGTCACTCTGCACAACCCCTCCTTTCTGCTCTTACTGCGACTCTACCATTCACAAAGACCGCTACAACCATCACTTAAAACTAGAGGGCAAAGATTTCCCAGCAGCTTAAAGGAGTATTCCCACGTCGCATACACACCAGTCTTCACTGCTGTAAAATCTTCTTTCTTCCTGGTTTCTTGCATCATTTGGTGGGTGGGGTTTCATATGCAACCTGCCGTTTAGCTCCGCACCAAAATTAGTGTGTAGCTCCGCCCACCACATAGCGTGATCCTATGGGGCGGCTGAAGGGCCTGTGATGTCATCAACGGTCCTCAAACAACACTATATGCACAATATTGGACTATGAAGTACAGGCAGGAGCAACTCCATTCTGTGTTACATACAGAGACTGCCTCTCTCTGCCATAATAAACACAATTGAATTAGCTAGCCTGATAACTGGGAGAACAGAAGAAGAGTTCAGAAATGAAAGCAGCTCCTCTCCTCTATCTGATAGCAGGAAGCTAGGTCACGTGGTGCAGACATAGGAATAGCTAGATACACAGGCTCGCTCCCTGCACTTAGCCCCTCCTCCCTCCCCCCTGAGAGCAGGCAGATACATCACTTTACTCATGAGCCGCTAAGTGAAGGGCTGTGTCAGCAATGAATTGAATAAAGTAAGATAAAGACAAACAAAGCAGTTTTGCTGAAGCAATGTATTAAGGAAAAGTCTTACATCCACATTAACAAGCAGTATAGATAGGATCCTTGTGATGGGACAACCCCTTTAATGCTCAGAGCCAAAAGCACTTCAGTATTAGGGATCACCACAGATGTGTTAACACAGACCTCCAGATCTTCTAGCCAGCGCGTTTAAGAAGTTATTGTGTGTCAAAACTGCTGACAGACTCCCTTTAAGATTCCACTGAAATGAATGTCACGTAATGCACTTTGTATAACCAGAACAATTCCCAGAGCAGTTCTGAAAAAGATATAAATGAAAATAGTTCTGTCTCACATACAGTATGAAGAAGGTCGTAATTATTTTGAGCCTTTTTCATTTCTATTTCAAGAGTTCCCAAAGGCGGCCATAGCACATGACTTCCTAATGTTATTACATATTATTTAATTTTCTCATTCAGCTGACTTCCTGTGGTCAGAAGCCGTACAGCTGGCACTATAGTAGTGTATGGTAGTTCAGTACAATCCTCTTCTGTTTTATTCAGACAATTATATTTACTAACTTATATAAGTGAATTCTTAAGATTAGTGGTCACAGTAGTATTACAGCACTACAGAATGCTACACATCTACATGGAATCAAGAAAAGGACATGGCAGGATTGTGAGCAAGGTTTTGTCGTTTAGCATATGAAGGATTTACATGCTGTTACTTACATCCAGTCTATAAAAATCAGTCCATGGTCATGTGATACATAGTTTGAAAACAGCAAGGCATTGATATAGAAAGTATATCAAAAAATTGTAGGACTTTTCATTACACAAAAATAACATTTGTGTGAAACTGGACTAACCCTTAAAGTCATGCTGAAGGGATTTTTTTCCTAGAGAGTAAGGGCTGGTTCACACTATCGTATGTATTCCGTCTGGGGAGAGTCCGCATGGAGACCCCCCCCCCCGCCGGACAGATTACAATCGCAATTGCAAGCAGTGTGCTGTCAAAGCGCACAGACCCCATAGACTATAATGAGGTTTGTGTGCTTGCCGTGCACTGCCCGCACAAATCATTTGTGTGGGTAGTGCGCAGCAAGCACACGGACCCCACATTACAGTCTATGTGTTCCATGAGCTTTGCAATTGCGATTGTATTCTGTCCGGGTGCTCTCCAAGTGGACTCACCCTGGACATAATACATACGCTAGTGTGAACCAGGGGTAATACCTGACTTACACCATTTCTCTACACCAAACCAAAATTTTGCATGGCCCTGTTACTCAAAGAAGGGAGGGGGAAAAGAGAGCATGATAGAGTAGTGTGGAACATAGCAGTTTGGAGCAATGGAGCCGCCCTCAGTGCTCCTGACTGCTGATTCTTCATATTGTGAAATAAATTAATATTTTGACACCAAAAAGGCGTTCCATTCAGGTGAATCTGACCTGACTCACTGCATTGCTGGTTTTATATGCTTCATCCTGGTGAAAAATCCCTTTAAGGCTAAGGCTCCAAGGTATGTCCTGCAGCAATAAAGTACAGCGGGAAAAACTGCAGCGACACTGCATCGCAGTTCTTTCCGCAGCACTTTAAACAGAAAGTTCGAAGATTTTTCCTGTGTGGACTTTCTGTTACAATTATACCTATGGGGAAACGTTTCCGTAGGTATAATTGACATGCTGTGATTTCTAAAACCGTGCCAGTTTTTGAAAACGCGCCATCTCCACGCGGCGGCTTTACCACAAAGTGGGCATGGGATTCGCTAGAATCCCATATCCACTTTGCTCTCACTATAAAACACTGCGATTTTTCCCACAGTGTTTCTGCCGTGGGCAAATTGCGGCGTTTCTTTCTCGTGGGACCCTGGTCTAAAGGAGATCTGTCATAGCTTAGCAGATTGATTGTTTTGTGGGAAAAGGTTTAAGAAATAGATTTAAGAAAATTTGTATATTCATGTAATCACCTGCTCTTTATATAGACTTAGGAGTCTAGTGGGCGGTCCTTCTCACTGATTGGTAGGGACAGTCATGCATGGAAGGCTGTGATTCATTGTCTGGACCTCCCACTGGACTCCTATGCCCAGAATAAGTAGAATTTTAAGTGAAAAATTACATTTTTGGAAAAAAATAATAATAATTTATTGATGTGCAAAATTTATTGGAATTTACTCCTTAACAATGTTTTTCCAGTGAATCTGACAGGCACCAAATATGGTTGTGGTGAAGGAGGCTGTGGATCCTGTACTGTGATGGTATCTCACATCCATCCTGTTTCCAAGAAGATCCTGTATCCAGTTTAGTACTGCATGAAGAATACAATACATCACATCATACAGATTTAGCAAATCCCTTCATACTACAGTAAGGCACCTAGTGGTGGCATTGTGAAAAACATGGTTAGTAGTAGAGATGAGCGAACACTAAAATGTTCGAGGTTCGAAATTCGATTCGAACAGCCGCTCAATGTTCGTGTGTTCGAACGGGTTTCGAACCCCATTATAGTCTATGGGGAACAGATACTCGTTAAGGGGGAAACCCAAATCCGTGTCTGGAGGGTCACCAAGTCCACTATGACACCCCAGGAAATGATGCCAACACCTCTGGAATGACACTGGGACAGCAGGGGAAGCATGTCTGGGGGCATCTAACACACCAAAGACCCTCTATTACCCCAACATCACAGCCTAACAACTACACACTTTACACACTCAATACCACCTCTCTGACAGTAGGAAAACACCTTGAAACATGTGTATTTGGCACTTGCAGTGAGGAGAGCTTGTCACCAGCAGTGAATTTGGCCCTTGTAGTAAGTTGAGGTTGGCACCAACATTTGTTTTGAAAATCAGGGTGGATTGAGCCTCTAACCAGCAGAGTTTGGGCAAATTCATGGTGGAGGGAGCCTCTAAACACCCCAGTTTGGGCAAATTCATGGTGGAGGGAGCCTCTAAAAACCCCAGTTTGGACCAATTCATGGTGGAGGGAGCCTCTAACCAGCCCAGTGTGGGCAAATTCATGGTGGAGGGAGCCTCTAAAAAACCCAGTTTGGACCAATTCATGGTGGAGGGAGCCTCTAACCAGCCCAGTTTGGGCAAATTCATGGTGGAGGGAGCCTCTAAAAAACCCAGTTTGGACCAATTCATGGTGGAGGGAGCCTCTAACCAGCCCAGTTTGGGCAAATTCATGGTGGAGGGAGCCTCTAAAAAACCCAGTTTGGACCAATTCATGGTGGAGGGAGCCTCTAACCAGCCCAGTTTGGGCAAATTCATGGTGGAGGGAGCCTCTAAACAGCCCAGTTTGGGCAAATTCATGGTGGAGGGAGCCTCTAAACAGCCCAGTTTGGGCAAATTCATGGTGGAGGGAGCCTCTAACCAGCCCAGTTTGGACCAATTAATGGTGGAGGGAGCCTCTAACCAGCCCAGTTTGGGCAAATTCATGGTGGAGGGAGCCTCTAAACAGCCCAGTTTGGACCAATTCATGGTGGAGGGAGCCTCTAAAAAACCCAGTTTGGACCAATTCATGGTGGAGGGAGCCTCTAAACAGCCCAGTTTGGGCAAATTCATGGTGGAGGGAGCCTCTAACCAGCCCAGTTTGGACCAATTCATGGTGGAGGGAGCCTCTAACCAGCCCAGTTTGGGCAAATTCATGGTGGAGGGAGCCTCTAACCAGCCCAGTTTGGACCAATTAATGGTGGAGGGAGCCGCTAAACAGCCCAGTTTGGACCAATTCATGGTGGAGGGAGCCTCTAAAAACCCCAGTTTGGACCAATTCATGGTGGAGGGAGCCTCTAAAAAACCCAGTTTGGACCAATTCATGGTGGAGGGAGCCTCTAACCAGCCCAGTTTGGACCAATTAATGGTGGAGGGAGCCTCTAAACAGCCAAGTTTGGACCAATTCATGGTGGAGGGAGCCTCTAAAAACCCCAGTTTGGACCAATTCATGGTGGAGGGAGCCTCTAACCAGCCCAGTTTGGGCAAATTCATGGTGGAGGGAGCCTCTAAACAGCCCAGTTTGGGCAAATTCATGGTGGAGGGAGCCTCTAACCAGCCCAGTTTGGACCAATTAATGGTGGAGGGAGCCGCTAAACAGCCCAGTTTGGACCAATTCATGGTGGAGGGAGCCTCTAAAAACCCCAGTTTGGACCAATTCATGGTGGAGGGAGCCTCTAAACAGCCCAGTTTGGGCAAATTCATGGTGGAGGGAGCCTCTAACCAGCCCAGTTTGGACCAATTAATGGTGGAGGGAGCCGCTAAACAGCCCAGTTTGGACCAATTCATGGTGGAGGGAGCCTCTAAAAACCCCAGTTTGGACCAATTCATGGTGGAGGGAGCCTCTAACCACCCCAGTTTGGACCAATTCATGGTGGAGGGAGCCTCTAAACAGCCAAGTTTGGACCAATTCATGGTGGAGGGAGCCTCTAAAAACCCCAGTTTGGACCAATTCATGGTGGAGGGAGCCTCTAACCAGCCCAGTTTGGGCAAATTCATGGTGGAGGGAGCCTCTAACCAGCCCAGTTTGGGCAAATTCATGGTGGAGGGAGCCTCTAAACAGCCCAGTTTGGGCAAATTCATGGTGGAGGGAGCCTCTAACCAGCCCAGTTTGGACCAATTAATGGTGGAGGGAGCCGCTAAACAGCCCAGTTTGGACCAATTCATGGTGGAGGGAGCCTCTAAAAACCCCAGTTTGGACCAATTCATGGTGGAGGGAGCCTCTAAAAATCCCAGTTTGAACCAATTCATGGTGGAGGGAGCCTCTAACCAGCCCAGTTTGGACCAATTAATGGTGGAGGGAGCCTCTAAAAACCCCAGTTTGGACCAATTCATGGTGGAGGGAGCCTCTAACCAGCCCAGTTTGGGCAAATTCATGGTGGAGGGAGCCTCTAAACAGCCCAGTTTGGGCAAATTCATGGTGGAGGGAGCCTCTAACCAGCCCAGTTTGGACCAATTAATGGTGGAGGGAGCCGCTAAACAGCCCAGTTTGGACCAATTCATGGTGGAGGGAGCCTCTAAAAACCCCAGTTTGGACCAATTCATGGTGGAGGGAGCCTCTAAACAGCCCAGTTTGGGCAAATTCATGGTGGAGGGAGCCTCTAACCAGCAGAGTTGGTGGAAATCAGGGTGGAGGGAGCCTCTAACCAGCAGAGTTGGGGGAAATCAGGGTGGAGGGAGCCTAGTATTAGCAGAATTGTGCAACGCTTATGGTGGATGAGTATGAGGATGCGGAGGAATTGGAGAGGTTGAGTACAGACATGGAGTTTCATGTTGGGGTGCTTTACACAGGTGGGCACAAAAATGACGGCTCTACCCAGTGGTGGTTCATTTTTATCAAAGTGAGCCGGTCGGCACTCTCAGCTGACAGACGGGTGCGCTTGTCAGTGATGATGCCACCGGCTGCACTGAACACCCTCTCAGATAGGACGCTGGCGGCAGGACAGGACAGCACCTCCAAGGCATATAGGGCAAGTTCAAGCCACAGGTCCAACTTCGACACCCAATACGTGTAGGGCGCAGATGGGTCGGAGAGGACAGGGCTGTGGTCGGAAAGGTATTCCCGCAACATGCGCCTATACTTCTCACGCCTGGTGACACTAGGACCCTCCGTGGCGGCACTTTGGCGAGGGGGTGCCATCAAGGTGTCCCAGACCTTAGACAGTGTGCCCCTCGTTTGTGTGGACCGGTGAGAACTTGGTTGCCTACTGGAGGAACTGCCCTCCCTGCCGCCAACGTCACATGCTGGAAACATCTCCATCATATTCTGCACCAATTGCCTGTGGCAAGCATTGATGCGATTGGCCCTCCCCTCTACCGGAATAAAAGACGAGATGTTGTTTTTATACCGGGGGTCAAGGATAGCAAAGATCCAGTACTGGTTGTCCTCCATGATTTTGACAATACGCTTGTCGGTTGTAAAGCACCCCAACATGAACTCAGCCATGTCTGCCACAGTGTTAGTTGGCATGACTCCTCTGGCCCCACCGGAAAGTTCAATCTCCATTTCCTCCTCATCCTCCATGTCTACCCATCCGCGCTGCAACAATGGGACGATTCGAAGTTGCCCGGAAGGCTCCTGTATCACCATCACATCATCGGACAACTCTTCTTCCTCCTCCTCCTCCTCCTCCTCCTCCTCCATTAAACGCAGTGAAGCGGACAGATGTGTGGACCTACTCTCCAGCTGTGACGGATCGGATGCTATCCCTAACTCCTCTGTGTGATCTGAGTTATCCCTGATGTCAATCAGGGATTCTCTCAGAACACACAAGAGCGGGATTGTAAGGCTCACCATCGCATCCTCAGAGCTCACCCTCCTTGTGGACTCCTCAAAGACCCGTAGGATGTCACAAAGGTCTCTCATCCATGGCCACTCATGGATGTGAAACTGAGGCAGCTGACTTTGTGGCACCCTAGGGTTTTGTAGCTGGTATTCCATCAAAGGTCTCTGCTGCTCAACCACTCTATTCAACATCTGAAACGTTGAGTTCCAGCGTGTGGGGACGTCGCACAAAAGCCGGTGTTGTGGCACATGCAGGCGTTGCTGGAGAGATTTTAAGCTAGCAGCGGCTACTGTCGACTTGCGAAAGTGGGCGCACATGCGCCGCACTTTCACCAGTAGCTCTGGAACATTGGGGTAGCTCTTTAGGAAACGTTGCACCACTAGGTTGAAGACGTGGGCCAGGCATGGAACATGTTGGAGTCCGGCAAGCTCCAGAGCTGCTACCAGGTTCCGGCCGTTATCACAAACGACCATGCCTGGGCCCAGGTGCAGCGGCTCAAACCATATTGCCGTCTCATCGAGGAGGGCATCCCTCACCTCGGAGGCAGTGTGCTGTCTGTCCCCCAAGCTGATCAGCTTCAGCACAGCCTGCTGACGTCTACCAACGCCAGTGCTGCAACGTTTCCAACTCGTAGCTGGGGTCAATCTAACAGCGGAGGAGGAGGCGGTGGCGGAGGAGGAGGCGGTAGAGGAGGAGGAGGAGGGGGGTGTTCTTCTCGTGTCCCTGCCAGGAATGTTAGGCGGGGAGACGAGGTACACCGGGCCAGTTTGGGAAGCAGTCCCAGCCTCAACTACATTCACCCAGTGTGCCGTGAAATGTAGCGTCCCTGTCCGCATGCACTTGTCCACGCGTCGGTGGTCAAGTGGACCTTTGTGCAAAGCGCGGAACTAAGGGCCCGCCTGATGTTGAGTGACACGTGCTGGTGCAAGGCGGGGACGGCACACCGGAAGAAGTAGTGACGGCTAGGGACGGCATAGCGAGGTGCCGCAGTTGCCATCAGGTCCAGGAAGGCGGGAGTTTCAACAAGCCGGAACGCCAACATCTCCTGGGCCAGCAGTTTAGCGATGTTGGCGTTCAAGGCTTGCGCGTGTGGGTGGTTAGCAGTGTATTTCTGCCGCCGCTCCAATGTCTGAGAGATGGTGGGTTGTTGTAAAGAAACGCCTGATGGTGCCTTTGATGGTGCAGGAGAAGGAGATAAGACAGGACCAGGGGAGGATGAGGTAGAAGTCAACAAAGTGGCGGAGGCAGATGAAGTGGTGTCCTGGCTCGTCCTCTGGAGTGCATCGCCAGCACAGTCAGCAGTGGCAGTGGCAGAGGCAGAGGCAGTGGCAGAGGCAGTGGCAGTGGCGTGAACGGCAGGCGGCCTTTGTCCTGCCGTTGCTGCCTGCCACTGATTCCAGTGCTTGGATTCCAAATGACGGCGCATTGAAGTGGTGGACAGGTTGCTCTTCTCAGAGCCCCTAATCAATTTCGAGAGGCAAATTGTGCAGACAACACTATATCTGTCCTCGGCGCATTCCTTGAAAAAACTCCACACCTTCGAGAAACGTGCCCTCGAGGTGGGAGTTTTTCGGGGCTGGGTACGAACTGGAACATCTTGGGAGATTCCGGGTGTGGCCTGGCTTCGCCTAAGCTGCTGACCTCTGCCTCTGCCTCTAGCTACCCTTTTTGGTGCTGCACCTGCCTCAACATCCACACTACTTTCCCCGCTTGACATCCCCCCTGTCCAGGTCGGGTCAGTGTCCTCATCATCCACCACTTCCTCTTCCAACTCCTGTCTCATCTCCTCCTCCCGCACAATGCGCCGGTCAACTGGATGCCCTGACGGCAACTGCGTCACATCATCGTCGATGAGGGTGGGTTGCTGGTCATCCACCACCAAATCGAACGGAGATGGAGGAGACTCTAGTGTTTGAGCATCTGGACACAGATGCTCCTCTGTTAGGTTCGTGGAATCGTGACGTGGAGAGGCAGGTTGAGGGACAATGAAAGGAGCGGAGAACAGCTCTGGGGAGCAGGGACAGTTTGGGTTATTGTTCTGTAAAGCTTCGGAATTTTGGGAGGAAGGAAGACAAGACTGTTGGGTAATAGGAGGAGAGGAGGCAGAGTCTGACTGGCTGCTGGACAATGTGCTGTAAGCGTTCTCTGACAGCCATTGCAAGACCTGTTCCTGGTTCTCGGGCCTACTAAGGTTTGTACCCTGCAGTTTAGTTAATGTGGCAAGCAACCCTGGCACTGTGGAGTGGCGCAATGCTTGCTGCCCCACAGGAGTAGGCATGGGACGCCCTGTGGCTTCACTGCTACCTTGCTCCCCAGAACCATTCCCCCGACCTCGCCCACGGCCTCGTCCACGTCCCTTTCCGGGAGCCTTGCGCATTTTGAATTCCTAGTTAGAAATTGGCACTGTATACCAGTAGTAAAAATTGTGGGTGCACGTAACCCCAATATATTCTTTGAATTACCAGTCAGAAACTGGCACTATATGGCAGTAGCAAGAAATGAGGGTATTTGTATTCCCAATATATTCTTTGAATTCCCAGTCAGACAATGGCACTGTATACCAGTAGTAAAAATTGTGGGTGCACGTAACCCCAATATATTCTTTGAATTACCAGTCAGAAACTGGCACTATATGGCAGTAGCAAGAAATGAGGGTATTTGTATTCCCAATATATTCTTTGAATTCCCAGTCAGACAATGGCACTGTATACCAGTAGTAAAAATTGTGGGTGCACGTAACCCCAATATATTCTTTGAATTCCCAGTCAGACACTGGCACTATATGGCAGTAGCAAGAAATGAGGGTATTTGTATTCCCAATATATTCTTTGAATTCCCAGTCAGACAATGGCACTGTATACCAGTAGTAAAAATTGTGGGTGCACGTAACCCCAATATATTCTTTGAATTCCCAGTCAGACACTGGCACTATATGGCAGTAGCAAGAAATGAGGGTATTTGTATTCCCAATATATTCTTTGAATTCCCAGTCAGACAATGGCACTGTATACCAGTAGTAAAAATTGTGGGTGCACGTAACCCCAATATATTCTTTGAATTCCCAGTCAGACACTGGCACTATATGGCAGTAGCAAGAAATGAGGGTATTTGTATTCCCAATATATTCTTTGAATTCCCAGTCAGACAATGGCACTGTATACCAGTAGTAAAAATTGTGGGTGCACGTAACCCCAATATATTCTTTGAATTACCAGTCAGAAACTGGCACTATATGGCAGTAGCAAGAAATGAGGGTATTTGTATTCCCAATATATTCTTTGAATTCCCAGTCAGACAATGGCACTGTATACCAGTAGTAAAAATTGTGGGTGCACGTAACCCCAATATATTCTTTGAATTCCCAGTCAGACACTGGCACTATATGGCAGTAGCAAGAAATGAGGGTATTTGTATTCCCAATATATTCTTTGAATTCCCAGTCAGACAATGGCACTGTATACCAGTAGTAAAAATTGTGGGTGCACGTAACCCCAATATATTCTTTGAATTACCAGTCAGAAACTGGCACTATATGGCAGTAGCAAGAAATGAGGGTATTTGTATTCCCAATATATTCTTTGAATTCCCAGTCAGACAATGGCACTGTATACCAGTAGTAAAAATTGTGGGTGCACGTAACCCCAATATATTCTTTGAATTCCCAGTCAGACACTGGCACTATATGGCAGTAGCAAGAAATGAGGGTATTTGTATTCCCAATATATTCTTTGAATTCCCAGTCAGACAATGGCACTGTATACCAGTAGTAAAAATTGTGGGTGCACGTAACCCCAATATATTCTTTGAATTACCAGTCAGAAACTGGCACTATATGGCAGTAGCAAGAAATGAGGGTATTTGTATTCCCAATATATTCTTTGAATTCCCAGTCAGACAATGGCACTGTATACCAGTAGTAAAAATTGTGGGTGCACGTAACCCCAATATATTCTTTGAATTCCCAGTCAGACACTGGCACTATATGGCAGTAGCAAGAAATGAGGGTATTTGTATTCCCAATATATTCTTTGAATTCCCAGTCAGACAATGGCACTGTATACCAGTAGTAAAAATTGTGGGTGCACGTAACCCCAATATATTCTTTGAATTACCAGTCAGAAACTGGCACTATATGGCAGTAGCAAGAAATGAGGGTATTTGTATTCCCAATATATTCTTTGAATTCCCAGTCAGACAATGGCACTGTATACCAGTAGTAAAAATTGTGGGTGCACGTAACCCCAATATATTCTTTGAATTCCCAGTCAGACACTGGCACTATATGGCAGTAGCAAGAAATGAGGGTATTTGTATTCCCAATATATTCTTTGAATTCCCAGTCAGACAATGGCACTGTATACCAGTAGTAAAAATTGTGGGTGCACGTAACCCCAATATATTCTTTGAATTCCCAGTCAGACACTGGCACTATATGGCAGTAGCAAGAAATGAGGGTATTTGTATTCCCAATATATTCTTTGAATTCCCAGTCAGACAATGGCACTGTATACCAGTAGTAAAAATTGTGGGTGCACGTAACCCCAATATATTCTTTGAATTCCCAGTCAGACACTGGCACTATATGGCAGTAGCAAGAAATGAGGGTATTTGTATTCCCAATATATTCTTTGAATTCCCAGTCAGACAATGGCACTGTATACCAGTAGTAAAAATTGTGGGTGCACGTAACCCCAATATATTCTTTGAATTCCCAGTCAGACACTGGCACTATATGGCAGTAGCAAGAAATGAGGGTATTTGTATTCCCAATATATTCTTTGAATTCCCAGTCAGACAATGGCACTGTATACCAGTAGTAAAAATTGTGGGTGCACGTAACCCCAATATATTCTTTGAATTCCCAGTCAGACACTGGCACTATATGGCAGTAGCAAGAAATGAGGGTATTTGTATTCCCAATATATTCTTTGAATTCCCAGTCAGACAATGGCACTGTATACCAGTAGTAAAAATTGTGGGTGCACGTAACCCCAATATATTCTTTGAATTCCCAGTCAGACACTGGCACTATATGGCAGTAGCAAGAAATGAGGGTATTTGTATTCCCAATATATTCTTTGAATTCCCAGTCAGACAATGGCACTGTATACCAGTAGTAAAAATTGTGGGTGCACGTAACCCCAATATATTCTTTGAATTACCAGTCAGAAACTGGCACTATATGGCAGTAGCAAGAAATGAGGGTATTTGTATTCCCAATATATTCTTTGAATTCCCAGTCAGACAATGGCACTGTATACCAGTAGTAAAAATTGTGGGTGCACGTAACCACAATATATTCTTTGAATTACCAGTCAGAAACTGGCACTATATGGCAGTAGCAAGAAATGAGGGTATTTATAACCCCAATATATTCTTTGAATTCCCAGTCAGACAATGGCACTGTATACCAGTAGTAAAAATTGTGGGTGCACGTAACCCCAATATATTCTTTGAATTACCAGTCAGAAACTGGCACTATATGGCAGTAGCAAGAAATGAGGGTATTTGTATTCCCAATATATTCTTTGAATTCCCAGTCAGACAATGGCACTATATACCAGTAGTAAAAATTGTGGGTGCACGTAACCCCAATATATTCTTTGAATTCCCAGTCAGACACTGGCACTATATGGCAGTAGCAAGAAATGAGGGTATTTGTATTCCCAATATATTCTTTGAATTCCCAGTCAGACAATGGCACTGTATACCAGTAGTAAAAATTGTGGGTGCACGTAACCCCAATATATTCTTTGAATTACCAGTCAGACACTGGCACTATATGGCAGTAGCAAGAAATGAGGGTATTTGTATTCCCAATATATTCTTTGAATTCCCAGTCAGACAATGGCACTGTATACCAGTAGTAAAAATTGTGGGTGCACGTAACCCCAATATATTCTTTGAATTCCCAGTCAGACACTGGCACTATATGGCAGTAGCAAGAAATGAGGGTATTTGTATTCCCAATATATTCTTTGAATTCCCAGTCAGACAATGGCACTGTATACCAGTAGTAAAAATTGTGGGTGCACGTAACCCCAATATATTCTTTGAATTCCCAGTCAGACACTGGCACTATATGGCAGTAGCAAGAAATGAGGGTATTTGTATTCCCAATATATTCTTTGAATTCCCAGTCAGACAATGGCACTGTATACCAGTAGTAAAAATTGTGGGTGCACGTAACCCCAATATATTCTTTGAATTCCCAGTCAGACACTGGCACTATATGGCAGTAGCAAGAAATGAGGGTATTTGTATTCCCAATATATTCTTTGAATTCCCAGTCAGACAATGGCACTGTATACCAGTAGTAAAAATTGTGGGTGCACGTAACCCCAATATATTCTTTGAATTACCAGTCAGAAACTGGCACTATATGGCAGTAGCAAGAAATGAGGGTATTTGTATTCCCAATATATTCTTTGAATTCCCAGTCAGACAATGGCACTGTATACCAGTAGTAAAAATTGTGGGTGCACGTAACCACAATATATTCTTTGAATTACCAGTCAGACACTGGCACTATATGGCAGTAGCAAGAAATGAGGGTATTTGTATTCCCAATATATTCTTTGAATTCCCAGTCAGACAATGGCACTGTATACCAGTAGTAAAAATTGTGGGTGCACGTAACCCCAATATATTCTTTGAATTCCCAGTCAGACACTGGCACTATATGGCAGTAGCAAGAAATGAGGGTATTTGTATTCCCAATATATTCTTTGAATTCCCAGTCAGACAATGGCACTGTATACCAGTAGTAAAAATTGTGGGTGCACGTAACCCCAATATATTCTTTGAATTACCAGTCAGAAACTGGCACTATATGGCAGTAGCAAGAAATGAGGGTATTTGTATTCCCAATATATTCTTTGAATTCCCAGTCAGACAATGGCACTGTATACCAGTAGTAAAAATTGTGGGTGCACGTAACCCCAATATATTCTTTGAATTCCCAGTCAGACACTGGCACTATATGGCAGTAGCAAGAAATGAGGGTATTTGTATTCCCAATATATTCTTTGAATTCCCAGTCAGACAATGGCACTGTATACCAGTAGTAAAAATTGTGGGTGCACGTAACCCCAATATATTCTTTGAATTACCAGTCAGAAACTGGCACTATATGGCAGTAGCAAGAAATGAGGGTATTTGTATTCCCAATATATTCTTTGAATTCCCAGTCAGACAATGGCACTGTATACCAGTAGTAAAAATTGTGGGTGCACGTAACCCCAATATATTCTTTGAATTCCCAGTCAGACACTGGCACTATATGGCAGTAGCAAGAAATGAGGGTATTTGTATTCCCAATATATTCTTTGAATTCCCAGTCAGACAATGGCACTGTATACCAGTAGTAAAAATTGTGGGTGCACGTAACCCCAATATATTCTTTGAATTACCAGTCAGAAACTGGCACTATATGGCAGTAGCAAGAAATGAGGGTATTTGTATTCCCAATATATTCTTTGAATTCCCAGTCAGACAATGGCACTGTATACCAGTAGTAAAAATTGTGGGTGCACGTAACCCCAATATATTCTTTGAATTCCCAGTCAGACACTGGCACTATATGGCAGTAGCAAGAAATGAGGGTATTTGTATTCCCAATATATTCTTTGAATTCCCAGTCAGACAATGGCACTGTATACCAGTAGTAAAAATTGTGGGTGCACGTAACCCCAATATATTCTTTGAATTCCCAGTCAGACACTGGCACTATATGGCAGTAGCAAGAAATGAGGGTATTTGTATTCCCAATATATTCTTTGAATTCCCAGTCAGACAATGGCACTGTATACCAGTAGTAAAAATTGTGGGTGCACGTAACCCCAATATATTCTTTGAATTCCCAGTCAGACACTGGCACTATATGGCAGTAGCAAGAAATGAGGGTATTTGTATTCCCAATATATTCTTTGAATTCCCAGTCAGACAATGGCACTGTATACCAGTAGTAAAAATTGTGGGTGCACGTAACCCCAATATATTCTTTGAATTCCCAGTCAGACACTGGCACTATATGGCAGTAGCAAGAAATGAGGGTATTTGTATTCCCAATATATTCTTTGAATTCCCAGTCAGACAATGGCACTGTATACCAGTAGTAAAAATTGTGGGTGCACGTAACCCCAATATATTCTTTGAATTCCCAGTCAGACACTGGCACTATATGGCAGTAGCAAGAAATGAGGGTATTTGTATTCCCAATATATTCTTTGAATTCCCAGTCAGACAATGGCACTGTATACCAGTAGTAAAAATTGTGGGTGCACGTAACCCCAATATATTCTTTGAATTACCAGTCAGAAACTGGCACTATATGGCAGTAGCAAGAAATGAGGGTATTTGTATTCCCAATATATTCTTTGAATTCCCAGTCAGACAATGGCACTGTATACCAGTAGTAAAAATTGTGGGTGCACGTAACCACAATATATTCTTTGAATTACCAGTCAGAAACTGGCACTATATGGCAGTAGCAAGAAATGAGGGTATTTATAACCCCAATATATTCTTTGAATTCCCAGTCAGACAATGGCACTGTATACCAGTAGTAAAAATTGTGGGTGCACGTAACCCCAATATATTCTTTGAATTACCAGTCAGAAACTGGCACTATATGGCAGTAGCAAGAAATGAGGGTATTTGTATTCCCAATATATTCTTTGAATTCCCAGTCAGACAATGGCACTATATACCAGTAGTAAAAATTGTGGGTGCACGTAACCCCAATATATTCTTTGAATTCCCAGTCAGACACTGGCACTATATGGCAGTAGCAAGAAATGAGGGTATTTGTATTCCCAATATATTCTTTGAATTCCCAGTCAGACAATGGCACTGTATACCAGTAGTAAAAATTGTGGGTGCACGTAACCCCAATATATTCTTTGAATTACCAGTCAGACACTGGCACTATATGGCAGTAGCAAGAAATGAGGGTATTTGTATTCCCAATATATTCTTTGAATTCCCAGTCAGACAATGGCACTGTATACCAGTAGTAAAAATTGTGGGTGCACGTAACCCCAATATATTCTTTGAATTCCCAGTCAGACACTGGCACTATATGGCAGTAGCAAGAAATGAGGGTATTTGTATTCCCAATATATTCTTTGAATTCCCAGTCAGACAATGGCACTGTATACCAGTAGTAAAAATTGTGGGTGCACGTAACCCCAATATATTCTTTGAATTCCCAGTCAGACACTGGCACTATATGGCAGTAGCAAGAAATGAGGGTATTTGTATTCCCAATATATTCTTTGAATTCCCAGTCAGACAATGGCACTGTATACCAGTAGTAAAAATTGTGGGTGCACGTAACCCCAATATATTCTTTGAATTCCCAGTCAGACACTGGCACTATATGGCAGTAGCAAGAAATGAGGGTATTTGTATTCCCAATATATTCTTTGAATTCCCAGTCAGACAATGGCACTGTATACCAGTAGTAAAAATTGTGGGTGCACGTAACCACAATATATTCTTTGAATTCCCAGTCAGACACTGGCACTATATGGCAGTAGCAAGAAATGAGGGTATTTGTATTCCCAATATATTCTTTGAATTCCCAGTCAGACAATGGCACTGTATACCAGTAGTAAAAATTGTGGGTGCACGTAACCACAATATATTCTTTGAATTACCAGTCAGAAACTGGCACTATATGGCAGTAGCAAGAAATGAGGGTATTTATAACCCCAATATATTCTTTGAATTCCCAGTCAGACAATGGCACTATATACCAGTAGTAAAAATTGTGGGTGCACGTAACCCCAATATATTCTTTGAATTCCCAGTCAGACACTGGCACTATATGGCAGTAGCAAGAAATGAGGGTATTTGTATTCCCAATATATTCTTTGAATTCCCAGTCAGACAATGGCACTGTATACCAGTAGTAAAAATTGTGGGTGTATATAGCCCCAATTCTATTGCTAGGGGACTTGCAGGGTATTTCTGGGGTGAAGGTGGGGGGGCACACCGTTGGAACGGGTATCGGGGTATATATCGGGTATACGGGAATACACTGACAGTGTATTCCATTCAGGATCCTGGGAAAGCTGGGTTGCGGCGATTGAGCCCGTCAGTGCCACGTTACACTGACAAGCTTCTCCCTGGAATTTAGCTCTTACAAGAGCTGTTGGTTGTCTTCTCCTTCCTATCCTAGCCTGTCCCTGCCTACCCAGAATCTAAGCCCTAGCTAGCTGGACGGAAACCTCCGTCCTCGGTGAATTGCAAGCTCAGAATGACGCGAACCTGGGCGGCGCTGTTCTTTTAAATTAGAGGTCACATGTTTTCGGCAGCCAATGGGTTTTGCCTACTTTTCTCAACGTCACCGGTGTCGTAGTTCCTGTCCCACCTACCCTGCGCTGTTATTGGAGCAAAAAAGGCGCCAGGGAAGGTGGGAGGGGAATCGAGTAATGGCGCACTTTACCACGCGGTGTTCGATTCGATTCGAACATGCCGAACAGCCTAATATCCGATCGAACATGAGTTCGATAGAACACTGTTCGCTCATCTCTAGTTAGTAGAGATGAGCGAACACTAAAATGTTCGAGGTTCGAAATTCGATTCGAACAGCCGCTCACTGTTCGAGTGTTCGAATGGGTTTCGAACCCCATTATAGTCTATGGGGAACATAAACTCGTTAAGGGGGAAACCCAAATTCGTGTCTGGAGGGTCACCAAGTCCACTATGACACCCCAGGAAATGATACCAACACCCTGGAATGACACTGGGACAGCAGGGGAAGCATGTCTGGGGGCATAAAAGTCACTTTATTTCATGGAAATCCCTGTCAGCTTGCGATTTTCGCAAGCTAACTTTTCCCCATAGAAATGCATTGGCCAGTGCTGATTGGCCAGAGTACGGAACTCGACCAATCAGCGCTGGCTCTGCTGGAGGAGGCGGAGTCTAAGATCGCTCCACACCAGTCTCCATTCAGGTCCGACCTTAGACTCCGCCTCCTCCGGCAGAGCCAGCGCTGATTGGCCGAAGGCTGGCCAATGCATTCCTATGCGAATGCAGAGACTTAGCAGTGCTGAGTCAGTTTTGCTCAACTACACATCTGATGCACACTCGGCACTGCTACATCAGATGTAGCAATCTGATGTAGCAGAGCCGAGGGTGCACTAGAACCCCTGTGCAAACTCAGTTCACGCTAATAGAATGCATTGGCCAGCGCTGATTGGCCAATGCATTCTATTAGCCCGATGAAGTAGAGCTGAATGTGTGTGCTAAGCACACACATTCAGCACTGCTTCATCACGCCAATACAATGCATTAGCCAGTGCTGATTGGCCAGAGTACGGAATTCGGCCAATCAGCGCTGGCCAATGCATTCTATTAGCCCGATGAAGTAGAGCTGAATGTGTGTGCTAAGCACACACATTCAGCACTGCTTCATCACGCCAATACAATGCATTAGCCAGTGCTGATTGGCCAGAGTACGGAATTCGGCCAATCAGCGCTGGCTCTGCTGGAGGAGGCGGAGTCTAAGGTCGGACCTGAATGGAGACTGGTGTGGAGCGATCTTAGACTCCGCCTCCTCCAGCAGAGCCAGCGCTGATTGGCCGAATTCCGTACTCTGGCCAATCAGCGCTGGCCAATGCATTCTATTAGCCCGATGAAGTAGAGCTGAATGTGTGTGCTAAGCACACACATTCAGCACTGCTTCATCACGCCAATACAATGCATTAGCCAGTGCTGATTGGCCAGAGTACGGAATTCGGCCAATCAGCGCTGGCCAATGCATTCTATTAGCCCGATGAAGCAGAGCTGAATGTGTGTGCTAAGCACACACATTCAGCACTGCTTCATCACGCCAATACAATGCATTAGCCAGTGCTGATTGGCCAGAGTACGGAATTCGGCCAATCAGCGCTGGCCAATGCATTCTATTAGCCCGATGAAGTAGAGCTGAATGTGTGTGCTAAGCACACACATTCAGCACTGCTTCATCACGCCAATACAATGCATTAGCCAGTGCTGATTGGCCAGAGTACGGAATTCGGCCAATCAGCGCTGGCTCTGCTGGAGGAGGCGGAGTCTAAGATCGCTCCACACCAGTCTCCATTCAGGTCCGACCTTAGACTCCGCCTCCTCCAGCAGAGCCAGCGCTGATTGGCCGAATTCCGTACTCTGGCCAATCAGCACTGGCTAATGCATTGTATTGGCGTGATGAAGCAGTGCTGAATGTGTGTGCTTAGCACACACATTCAGCTCTACTTCATCGGGCTAATAGAATGCATTGGCCAGCGCTGATTGGCCAGAGTACGGAATTCGGCCAATCAGCGCTGGCTCTGCTGGAGGAGGCGGAGTCTAAGATCGCTCCACACCAGTCTCCATTCAGGTCCGACCTTAGACTCCGCCTCCTCCAGCAGAGCCAGCGCTGATTGGCCAGAGTACGGAATTCGGCCAATCAGCACTGGCTAATGCATTGTATTGGCGTGATGAAGCAGTGCTGAATGTGTGTGCTTAGCACACACATTCAGCTCTACTTCATCGGGCTAATAGAATGCATTGGCCAGCGCTGATTGGCCGAATTCCGTACTCTGGCCAATCAGCACTGGCTAATGCATTGTATTGGCGTGATGAAGCAGTGCTGAATGTGTGTGCTTAGCACACACATTCAGCTCTACTTCATCGGGCTAATAGAATGCATTGGCCAATCAGCGCTGGCCAATGCATTCTATTAGCGTGAACTGAGTTTGCACAGGGGTTCTAGTGCACCCTCGGCTCTGCTACATCAGATTGCTACATCTGATGTAGCAGTGCCGAGTGTGCATCAGATGTGTAGTTGAGCAAAACTGACTCAGCACTGCTAAGTCTCTGCATTCGCATAGGAATGCATTGGCCAGCCTTCGGCCAATCAGCGCTGGCTCTGCCGGAGGAGGCGGAGTCTAAGGTCGGACCTGAATGGAGACTGGTGTGGAGCGATCTTAGACTCCGCCTCCTCCAGCAGAGCCAGCGCTGATTGGTCGAGTTCCGTACTCTGGCCAATCAGCGCTGGCCAATGCATTCTATTAGCCCGATGAAGTAGAGCTGAATGTGTGTGCTTAGCACACACATTCAGCTCTACTTCATCAGGCTAATAGAATACATTGGCCAATCAGCGCTGGCCAATGCATTCTATTAGCTTGATGAAGCAGAGTGTGCACAAGGGTTCAAGCGCACCCTCGGCTCTGATGTAGCAGAGCTGAGGGTGCACAAGGGTTCAAGTGCACCCTCGGCTCTCCTACATCAGAGCCGAGGGTGCGCTTGAACCCTTGTGCAGCCTCGGCTCTGCTACATCAGAGCCGATGGTGCGCTTGAACCCTTGTGCACACTCTGCTTCATCAAGCTAATAGAATGCATTGGCCAGCACTGATTGGCCAGAGTACGGAATTCGGCCAATCAGCGCTGGCCAATGCATCCCTATGGGAAAAAGTTTATCTCACAAAAATCACAATTACACACCCGATAGAGCCCCAAAAAGTTATTTTTAATAACATTCCCCCCTAAATAAAGGTTATCCCTAGCTATCCCTGCCTGTACAGCTATCCCTGTCTCATAGTCACAAAGTTCACATTCTCATATGACCCGGATTTGAAATCCACTATTCGTCTAAAATGGAGGTCACCTGATTTCGGCAGCCAATGACTTTTTCCAATTTTTTTCAATGCCCCCGGTGTCGTAGTTCCTGTCCCACCTCCCCTGCGCTGTTATTGGTGCAAAAAAGGCGCCAGGGAAGGTGGGAGGGGAATCGAATTTTGGCGCACTTTACCACGCGGTGTTCGATTCGATTCGAACATGGCGAACACCCTGATATCCGATCGAACATGTGTTCGATAGAACACTGTTCGCTCATCTCTAATGGTTAGGATATAGGACTTATTTGGTACATGAGGACAAATGTACTGAAGGTCAAAAATGTAATTTAGGATCAGAAGATGATATGGTGTCTAATTGTTTAGTAAGCAGAATATAAGGACACGTGTTGGTGGGAAGCTATTATTATATACAGTATAGTATATCTGGGATGCTATTATTATATTCAGTATAGTATATGTGGGATGCTATTATTACGTAAAGTACAGTATATGTGGGAAGCTATTATTATATACAGTACTAGCATCTGCCCACGACTTCATCTGCGGGTTGGTGTTGGCGCTAAGCCTCTTATATTTAACCAATTGCTGTTGTGGATAATCCGCCTGCTCCGCGTCTCGGCTCTGCTACATCACTGCATATGCGCAGCCTACTCAGTTGTATGTACATCTCTGCATATGGAGAGCATACTCAGCTGTGCTACAGCACTACCTAAGCTCTGCTACATCTGACAATTTGGATTAGAGGGGTGTTCTTATGTCAGTGTCTGAGCTTCTGTATTGGATGTTGCAGAAATTTGCCACAGTTCTATCAGCCTGCTCCTGCTTCTCGGCTCTGCTACATCGCTGCATATGTGTCGGATACCCAGCTGTATGTACACGTTTGCATATGGAAAGCCTACAGACGTGTGCTACAGCGCTGCCTAAGCTCTGCTACATCGAGCAATTGTGATTACAGGGGTTTGGTTATGTGACTGTCTGAGTAGCTTCTGTGTTACAAAGGGCTGAATGGATGTTTCTGAAATGTGTCAAAGTTCTCCCTCCTCCCCCATCAGAGGCAGAACAACACATTCCCCGTTGTACTCACTGAAACTCTACACCCGATATACTACTCTTGCCCACACACAGCCTGCATGTTCTGTAGTCTCCTGATCTTCCATGAGACCATTTTCTTCAGCTTTCACACTAATCAGCTTCATCCTATATAGCTCTGCCCACAAAATAGTGTGTAGCTTCGCCCACTGCCTAGCATGATCCTATCTGAGAATGGCTCAAAGACCTTCACAGGTTCTTTAGTGTTGTGTGAACCTATATTCCTTCACTGCGGTCGTGTAGTGATGTCATTTACCGGGATAAAAAGTAGCCTATGTTTTAATCGGGGTTCCTATCTATGTATGTGGCAAATTTCATGCAAATCTGTTCAGCTGTTTTTGTGTGATTGAGGAACAAACATCCCAACATCCAAACACACAAACTTTCACATTAATATTAGTAGGATAGGATAGGATAGGATAGTATATGTGGGAAGCTATTATTATTAGAGATGAGCGAACACTAAAATGTTCGAGGTTCGAAATTCGATTCGAACAGCCGCTCAATGTTCGTGTGTTCGAACGGGTTTCGAACCCCATTATAGTCTATGGGGAACAGATACTCGTTAAGGGGGAAACCCAAATCCGTGTCTGGAGGGTCACCAAGTCCACTATGACACCCCAGGAAATGATGCCAACACCTCTGGAATGACACTGGGACAGCAGGGGAAGCATGTCTGGGGGCATCTAACACACCAAAGACCCTCTATTACCCCAACATCACAGCCTAACAACTACACACTTTACACACTCAATACCACCTCTCTGACAGTAGGAAAACACCTTGAAACATGTGTATTTGGCACTTGCAGTGAGGAGAGCTTGTCACCAGCAGTGAATTTGGCCCTTGTAGTAAGTTGAGGTTGGCACCAACATTTGTTTTGAAAATCAGGGTGGATTGAGCCTCTAACCAGCAGAGTTTGGGCAAATTCATGGTGGAGGGAGCCTCTAAACACCCCAGTTTGGGCAAATTCATGGTGGAGGGAGCCTCTAAAAACCCCAGTTTGGACCAATTCATGGTGGAGGGAGCCTCTAACCAGCCCAGTTTGGGCAAATTCATGGTGGAGGGAGCCTCTAAAAAACCCAGTTTGGACCAATTCATGGTGGAGGGAGCCTCTAACCAGCCCAGTTTGGGCAAATTCATGGTGGAGGGAGCCTCTAACCAGCCCAGTTTGGACCAATTAATGGTGGAGGGAGCCTCTAACCAGCCCAGTTTGGACCAATTAATGGTGGAGGGAGCCTCTAACCAGCCCAGTTTGAACCAATTCATGGTGGAGGGAGCCTCTAAACAGCCCAGTTTGGGCAAATTCATGGTGGAGGGAGCCTCTAAAAAACCCAGTTTGGACCAATTCATGGTGGAGGGAGCCTCTAACCAGCCCAGTTTGGACCAATTAATGGTGGAGGGAGCCTCTAACCAGCCCAGTTTGGACCAATTCATGGTGGAGGGAGCCTCTAAACAGCCAAGTTTTGGGAAATTCATGGTGGAGGGAGCCTCTAACCAGCCCAGTTTGGACCAATTCATGGTGGAGGGAGCCTCTAAACAGCCATGTTTTGGGAAATTCATGGTGGAGGGAGCCTCTAACCAGCCCAGTTTGGACCAATTCATGGTGGAGGGAGCCTCTAAAAAACCCAGTTTGGACCAATTCATGGTGGAGGGAGCCTCTAAACAGCCCAGTTTGGGCAAATTCATGGTGGAGGGAGCCTCTAACCAGCCCAGTTTGGACCAATTAATGGTGGAGGGAGCCTCTAAACAGCCCAGTTTGGGCAAATTCATGGTGGAGGGAGCCTCTAACCAGCCCAGTTTGGACCAATTCATGGTGGAGGGAGCCTCTAACCAGCCCAGTTTGGGCAAATTCATGGTGGAGGGAGCCTCTAAAAAACCCAGTTTGGACCAATTCATGGTGGAGGGAGCCTCTAACCAGCCCAGTTTGGGCAAATTCATGGTGGAGGGAGCCTCTAACCAGCCCAGTTTGGACCAATTAATGGTGGAGGGAGCCTCTAACCAGCCCAGTTTGGACCAATTCATGGTGGAGGGAGCCTCTAACCAGCCCAGTTTGGACCAATTAATGGTGGAGGGAGCCTCTAAACAGCCAAGTTTTGGGAAATTCATGGTGGAGGGAGCCTCTAACCAGCCCAGTTTGGACCAATTCATGGTGGAGGGAGCCTCTAAACAGCCCAGTTTGGGCAAATTCATGGTGGAGGGAGCCTCTAAAAAACCCAGTTTGGACCAATTCATGGTGGAGGGAGCCTCTAATTAGCCCAGTTTGGACCAATTAATTGTGGAGGGAGCCTCTAACCAGCCCAGTTTGGACCAATTAATGGTGGAGGGAGCCTCTAAACAGCCCAGTTTGGGCAAATTCATGGTGGAGGGAGCCTCTAACCAGCCCAGTTTGGACCAATTAATGGTGGAGGGAGCCTCTAACCAGCCCAGTTTGGACCAATTAATGGTGGAGGGAGCCTCTAACCACCCCAGTTTGGACCAATTCATGGTGGAGGGAGCCTCTAACCAGCCCAGTTTGGACCAATTCATGGTGGAGGGAGCCTCTAAAAAACCCAGTTTGGACCAATTCATGGTGGAGGGAGCCTCTAAACAGCCCAGTTTGGGCAAATTCATGGTGGAGGGAGCCTCTAAAAAACCCAGTTTGGACCAATTCATGGTGGAGGGAGCCTCTAACCAGCCCAGTTTGGACCAATTAATGGTGGAGGGAGCCTCTAAACAGCCAAGTTTGGACCAATTCATGGTGGAGGGAGCCTCTAAAAACCCCAGTTTGGACCAATTCATGGTGGAGGGAGCCTCTAACCAGCCCAGTTTGGACCAATTAATGGTGGAGGGAGCCTCTAACCAGCCCAGTTTGGACCAATTAATGGTGGAGGGAGCCTCTAACCACCCCAGTTTGGACCAATTCATGGTGGAGGGAGCCTCTAAACAGCCAAGTTTGGACCAATTCATGGTGAAGGGAGCCTCTAAAAACCCGTTTGGACCAATTCATGGTGGAGGGAGCCTCTAACCAGCCCAGTTTGGGCAAATTCATGGTGGAGGGAGCCTCTAAACAGCCCAGTTTGGGCAAATTCATGGTGGAGGGAGCCTCTAACCAGCCCAGTTTGGACCAATTAATGGTGGAGGGAGCCTCTAACCAGCCCAGTTTGGACCAATTAATGGTGGAGGGAGCCTCTAACCACCCCAGTTTGGACCAATTCATGGTGGAGGGAGCCTCTAAACAGCCAAGTTTGGACCAATTCATGGTGGAGGGAGCCTCTAAAAACCCCAGTTTGGACCAATTCATGGTGGAGGGAACCTCTAACCAGCCCAGTTTGGACCAATTAATGGTGGAGGGAGCCTCTAAACAGCCAAGTTTTGGGAAATTCATGGTGGAGGGAGCCTCTAACCAGCCCAGTTTGGACCAATTCATGGTGGAGGGAGCCTCTAAAAAACCCAGTTTGGACCAATTCATGGTGGAGGGAGCCTCTAACCAGCCCAGTTTGGACCAATTCATGGTGGAGGGAGCCTCTAAACAGCCCAGTTTGGGCAAATTCATGGTGGAGGGAGCCTCTAAAAAACCCAGTTTGGACCAATTCATGGTGGAGGGAGCCTCTAATTAGCCCAGTTTGGACCAATTAATGGTGGAGGGAGCCTCTAACCACCCCAGTTTGGACCAATTCATGGTGGAGGGAGCCTCTAAACAGCCAAGTTTGGACCAATTCATGGTGAAGGGAGCCTCTAAAAACCCGTTTGGACCAATTCATGGTGGAGGGAGCCTCTAACCAGCCCAGTTTGGGCAAATTCATGGTGGAGGGAGCCTCTAAACAGCCCAGTTTGGGCAAATTCATGGTGGAGGGAGCCTCTAACCAGCCCAGTTTGGACCAATTAATGGTGGAGGGAGCCTCTAACCAGCCCAGTTTGGACCAATTAATGGTGGAGGGAGCCTCTAACCACCCCAGTTTGGACCAATTCATGGTGGAGGGAGCCTCTAAACAGCCAAGTTTGGACCAATTCATGGTGGAGGGAGCCTCTAAAAACCCCAGTTTGGACCAATTCATGGTGGAGGGAGCCTCTAACCAGCCCAGTTTGGACCAATTAATGGTGGAGGGAGCCTCTAAACAGCCAAGTTTTGGGAAATTCATGGTGGAGGGAGCCTCTAACCAGCCCAGTTTGGACCAATTCATGGTGGAGGGAGCCTCTAAACAGCCCAGTTTGGGCAAATTCATGGTGGAGGGAGCCTCTAAAAAACCCAGTTTGGACCAATTCATGGTGGAGGGAGCCTCTAATTAGCCCAGTTTGGACCAATTAATTGTGGAGGGAGCCTCTAACCAGCCCAGTTTGGACCAATTAATGGTGGAGGGAGCCTCTAAACAGCCCAGTTTGGGCAAATTCATGGTGGAGGGAGCCTCTAACCAGCCCAGTTTGGACCAATTAATGGTGGAGGGAGCCTCTAACCAGCCCAGTTTGGACCAATTAATGGTGGAGGGAGCCTCTAACCACCCCAGTTTGGACCAATTCATGGTGGAGGGAGCCTCTAACCAGCCCAGTTTGGACCAATTCATGGTGGAGGGAGCCTCTAACCAGCCCAGTTTGGACCAATTAATGGTGGAGGGAGCCTCTAACCACCCCAGTTTGGACCAATTCATGGTGGAGGGAGCCTCTAAAAAACCCAGTTTGGACCAATTCATGGTGGAGGGAGCCTCTAAACAGCCCAGTTTGGGCAAATTCATGGTGGAGGGAGCCTCTAAACAGCCCAGTTTGGGCAAATTCATGGTGGAGGGAGCCTCTAACCAGCCCAGTTTGGACCAATTAATGGTGGAGGGAGCCTCTAACCAGCCCAGTTTGGACCAATTCATGGTGGAGGGAGCCTCTAAACAGCCCAGTTTGGGCAAATTCATGGTGGAAGGAGCCTCTAACCAGCAGAGTTGTGGGAAAGCAGGGTGGAGGGAGCCTCTAACCAGCAGAGTTGGTGGAAATCAGGGTGGAGGGAGCCTCTAACCAGCAGAGTTGGGGGAAATCATGTTGGAGGGAGCCTAGTATTAGCAGAATTGTGCAACGCTTATGGTGGATGAGTATGAGGATGCGGAGGAATTGGAGAGGTTGAGTACAGACATGGAGTTTCATGTTGGGGTGCTTTACACAGGTGGGCACAAAAATGAAGGCTCTATCCAGTGGTGGTTCATTTTTATCAAAGTGAGCCGGTCGGCACTCTCAGCTGACAGACGGGTGCGCTTGTCAGTGATGATGCCACCGGCTGCACTGAACACCCTCTCAGATAGGACGCTGGCGGCAGGACAGGACAGCACCTCCAAGGCATATAGGGCAAGTTCAAGCCACAGGTCCAACTTCGACACCCAATACGTGTAGGGCGCAGAGGGGTCGGAGAGGACAGGGCTGTGGTCGGAAAGGTATTCCCGCAACATGCGCCTATACTTCTCACGCCTGGTGACACTAGGACCCTCCGTGGCGGCACTTTGGCGAGGGGGTGCCATCAAGGTGTCCCAGACCTTAGACAGTGTGCCCCTCGTTTGTGTGGACCGGTGAGAACTTGGTTGCCTACTGGAGGAACTGCCCTCCCTGCCGCCACTGTCACATGCTGGAAACATCTCCATCATATTCTGCACCAATTGCCTGTGGCAAGCATTGATGCGATTGGCCCTCCCCTCTACCGGAATAAAAGACGAGATGTTGTTTTTATACCGGGGGTCAAGGATAGCAAAGATCCAGTACTGGTTGTCCTCCATGATTTTGACAATACGCTTGTCGGTTGTAAAGCACCCCAACATGAACTCAGCCATGTCTGCCACAGTGTTAGTTGGCATGACTCCTCTGGCCCCACCGGAAAGTTCAATCTCCATTTCCTCCTCATCCTCCATGTCTACCCATCCGCGCTGCAACAATGGGACGATTCGAAGTTGCCCGGAAGCCTCCTGTATCACCATCACATCATCGGACAACTCTTCTTCCTCCTCCTCCTCCTCCTCCTCCATTAAACGCAGTGAAGCGGACAGATGTGTGGACCTACTCTCCAGCTGTGACGGATCGGATGCTATCCCTAACTCCTCTGTGTGATCTGAGTTATCCCTGATGTCAATCAGGGATTCTCTCAGAACACACAAGAGCGGGATTGTAAGGCTCACCATCGCATCCTCAGAGCTCACCCTCCTTGTGGACTCCTCAAAGACCCGTAGGATGTCACAAAGGTCTCTCATCCATGGCCACTCATGGATGTGAAACTGAGGCAGCTGACTTTGTGGCACCCTAGGGTTTTGTAGCTGGTATTCCATCAAAGGTCTCTGCTGCTCAACCACTCTATTCAACATCTGAAACGTTGAGTTCCAGCGTGTGGGGACGTCGCACAAAAGCCGGTGTTGTGGCACATGCAGGCGTTGCTGGAGAGATTTTAAGCTAGCAGCGGCTACTGTCGACTTGCGAAAGTGGGCGCACATGCGCCGCACTTTCACCAGTAGCTCTGGAACATTGGGGTAGCTCTTTAGGAAACGTTGCACCACTAGGTTGAAGACGTGGGCCAGGCATGGAACATGTTGGAGTCCGGCAAGCTCCAGAGCTGCTACCAGGTTCCGGCCGTTATCACAAACGACCATGCCTGGGCCCAGGTGCAGCGGCTCAAACCATATTGCCGTCTCATCGAGGAGGGCATCCCTCACCTCGGAGGCAGTGTGCTGTCTGTCCCCCAAGCTGATCAGCTTCAGCACAGCCTGCTGACGTCTACCAACGCCAGTGCTGCAACGTTTCCAACTCGTAGCTGGGGTCAATCTAACAGCGGAGGAGGAGGCGGTGGCGGAGGAGGAGGCGGAGGAGGAGGCGGTAGAGGAGGAGGAGGAGGGGGGTGTTCTTCTCGTGTCCCTGCCAGGAATGTTAGGCGGGGAGACGAGGTACACCGGGCCAGTTTGGGAAGCAGTCCCAGCCTCAACTACATTTACCCAGTGTGCCGTCAGTGAAATGTAGCGTCCCTGTCCGCATGCACTTGTCCACGCGTCGGTGGTCAAGTGGACCTTTGTGCAAAGCGCGGAACTAAGGGCCCGCCTGATGTTGAGTGACACGTGCTGGTGCAAGGCGGGGACGGCACACCGGGAGAAGTAGTGACGGCTAGGGACGGCATAGCGAGGTGCCGCAGTTGCCATCAGGTCCAGGAAGGCGGGAGTTTCAACAAGCCGGAACGCCAACATCTCCTGGGCCAGCAGTTTAGCGATGTTGGCGTTCAAGGCTTGCGCGTGTGGGTGGTTAGCAGTGTATTTCTGCCGCCGCTCCAATGTCTGAGAGATGGTGGGTTGTTGTAAAGAAACGCCTGATGGTGCCTTTGATGGTGCAGGAGAAGGAGATAAGACAGGACCAGGGGAGGATGAGGTAGAAGTCAACAAAGTGGCGGAGGCAGATGAAGTGGTGTCCTGGCTCGTCCTCTGGAGTGCATCGCCAGCACAGTCAGCAGTGGCAGTGGCAGAGGCAGAGGCAGAGGCAGTGGCAGTGGCGTGAACGGCAGGCGGCCTTTGTCCTGCCGTTGCTGCCTGCCACTGATTCCAGTGCTTGGATTCCAAATGACGGCGCATTGAAGTGGTGGACAGGTTGCTCTTCTCAGAGCCCCTAATCAATTTCGAGAGGCAAATTGTGCAGACAACACTATATCTGTCCTCGGCGCATTCCTTGAAAAAACTCCACACCTTCGAGAAACGTGCCCTCGAGGTGGGAGTTTTTCGGGGCTGGGTACGAACTGGAACATCTTGGGAGATTCCGGGTGTGGCCTGGCTTCGCCTAAGCTGCTGACCTCTGCCTCTGCCTCTAGCTACCCTTTTTGGTGCTGCACCTGCCTCAACATCCACACTACTTTCCCCGCTTGACATCCCCCCTGTCCAGGTCGGGTCAGTGTCCTCATCATCCACCACTTCCTCTTCCAACTCCTGTCTCATCTCCTCCTCCCGCACAATGCGCCAGTCAACTGGATGCCCTGACGGCAACTGCGTCACATCATCGTCGATGAGGGTGGGTTGCTGGTCATCCACCACCAAATCGAACGGAGATGGAGGAGACTCTAGTGTTTGAGCATCTGGACACAGATGCTCCTCTGTTAGGTTCGTGGAATCGTGACGTGGAGAGGCAGGTTGAGGGACAATGAAAGGAGCGGAGAACAGCTCTGGGGAGCAGGGACAGTTTGGGTTATTGTTCTGTAAAGCTTCGGAATTTTGGGAGGAAGGAAGACAAGACTGTTGGGTAATAGGAGGAGAGGAGGCAGAGTCTGACTGGCTGCTGGACAATGTGCTGTAAGCGTTCTCTGACAGCCATTGCAAGACCTGTTCCTGGTTCTCGGGCCTACTAAGGTTTGTACCCTGCAGTTTAGTTAATGTGGCAAGCAACCCTGGCACTGTGGAGTGGCGCAATGCTTGCTGCCCCACAGGAGTAGGCACGGGACGCCCTGTGGCTTCACTGCTACCTTGCTCCCCAGAACCATTCCCCCGACCTCGCCCACGGCCTCGTCCACGTCCCTTTCCGGGAGCCTTGCGCATTTTGAATTCCTAGTTAGAAATTGGCACTGTATACCAGTAGTAAAAATTGTGGGTGCACGTAACCCCAATATATTCTTTGAATTCCCAGTCAGACACTGGCACTATATGGCAGTAGCAAGAAATGAGGGTATTTGTATTCCCAATATACTCTTTGAATTCCCAGTCAGACAATGGCACTGTATACCAGTAGTAAAAATTGTGGGTGCACGTAACCCCAATATATTCTTTGAATTCCCAGTCAGACACTGGCACTATATGGCAGTAGCAAGAAATGAGGGTATTTGTATTCCCAATATACTCTTTGAATTCCCAGTCAGACAATGGCACTGTATACCAGTAGTAAAAATTGTGGGTGCACGTAACCCCAATATATTCTTTGAATTACCAGTCAGAAACTGGCACTATATGGCAGTAGCAAGAAATGAGGGTATTTGTATTCCCAATATACTCTTTGAATTCCCAGTCAGACAATGGCACTGTATACCAGTAGTAAAAATTGTGGGTGCACGTAACCCCAATATATTCTTTGAATTACCAGTCAGAAACTGGCACTATATGGCAGTAGCAAGAAATGAGGGTATTTATAACCCCAATATATTCTTTGAATTCCCAGTCAGACAATGGCACTGTATACCAGTAGTAAAAATTGTGGGTGCACGTAACCCCAATATATTCTTTGAATTCCCAGTCAGAAACTGGCACTATATGGCAGTAGCAAGAAATGAGGGTATTTGTATTCCCAATATACTCTTTGAATTCCCAGTCAGACAATGGCACTGTATACCAGTAGTAAAAATTGTGGGTGCACGTAACCCCAATATATTCTTTGAATTACCAGTCAGAAACTGGCACTATATGGCAGTAGCAAGAAATGAGGGTATTTATAACCCCAATATATTCTTTGAATTCCCAGTCAGACAATGGCACTGTATACCAGTAGTAAAAATTGTGGGTGCACGTAACCCCAATATATTCTTTGAATTCCCAGTCAGAAACTGGCACTATATGGCAGTAGCAAGAAATGAGGGTATTTGTATTCCCAATATATTCTTTGAATTCCCAGTCAGACAATGGCACTGTATACCAGTAGTAAAAATTGTGGGTGCACGTAACCCCAATATATTCTTTGAATTACCAGTCAGAAACTGGCACTATATGGCAGTAGCAAGAAATGAGGGTATTTATAACCCCAATATATTCTTTGAATTCCCAGTCAGACAATGGCACTGTATACCAGTAGTAAAAATTGTGGGTGCACGTAACCCCAATATATTCTTTGAATTCCCAGTCAGACACTGGCACTATATGGCAGTAGCAAGAAATGAGGGTATTTGTATTCCCAATATACTCTTTGAATTCCCAGTCAGACAATGGCACTGTATACCAGTAGTAAAAATTGTGGGTGCACGTAACCCCAATATATTCTTTGAATTACCAGTCAGAAACTGGCACTATATGGCAGTAGCAAGAAATGAGGGTATTTATAACCCCAATATATTCTTTGAATTCCCAGTCAGACAATGGCACTGTATACCAGTAGTAAAAATTGTGGGTGCACGTAACCCCAATATATTCTTTGAATTACCAGTCAGAAACTGGCACTATATGGCAGTAGCAAGAAATGAGGGTATTTGTATTCCCAATATACTCTTTGAATTCCCAGTCAGACAATGGCACTGTATACCAGTAGTAAAAATTGTGGGTGCACGTAACCCCAATATATTCTTTGAATTACCAGTCAGAAACTGGCACTATATGGCAGTAGCAAGAAATGAGGGTATTTATAACCCCAATATATTCTTTGAATTCCCAGTCAGACAATGGCACTGTATACCAGTAGTAAAAATTGTGGGTGCACGTAACCCCAATATATTCTTTGAATTCCCAGTCAGAAACTGGCACTATATGGCAGTAGCAAGAAATGAGGGTATTTGTATTCCCAATATACTCTTTGAATTCCCAGTCAGACAATGGCACTGTATACCAGTAGTAAAAATTGTGGGTGCACGTAACCCCAATATATTCTTTGAATTACCAGTCAGAAACTGGCACTATATGGCAGTAGCAAGAAATGAGGGTATTTATAACCCCAATATATTCTTTGAATTCCCAGTCAGACAATGGCACTGTATACCAGTAGTAAAAATTGTGGGTGCACGTAACCCCAATATATTCTTTGAATTCCCAGTCAGACACTGGCACTATATGGCAGTAGCAAGAAATGAGGGTATTTGTATTCCCAATATACTCTTTGAATTCCCAGTCAGACAATGGCACTGTATACCAGTAGTAAAAATTGTGGGTGCACGTAACCCCAATATATTCTTTGAATTACCAGTCAGAAACTGGCACTATATGGCAGTAGCAAGAAATGAGGGTATTTATAACCCCAATATATTCTTTGAATTCCCAGTCAGACAATGGCACTGTATACCAGTAGTAAAAATTGTGGGTGCACGTAACCCCAATATATTCTTTGAATTCCCAGTCAGAAACTGGCACTATATGGCAGTAGCAAGAAATGAGGGTATTTGTATTCCCAATATACTCTTTGAATTCCCAGTCAGACAATGGCACTGTATACCAGTAGTAAAAATTGTGGGTGCACGTAACCCCAATATATTCTTTGAATTACCAGTCAGAAACTGGCACTATATGGCAGTAGCAAGAAATGAGGGTATTTATAACCCCAATATATTCTTTGAATTCCCAGTCAGACAATGGCACTGTATACCAGTAGTAAAAATTGTGGGTGCACGTAACCCCAATATATTCTTTGAATTCCCAGTCAGAAACTGGCACTATATGGCAGTAGCAAGAAATGAGGGTATTTGTATTCCCAATATATTCTTTGAATTCCCAGTCAGACAATGGCACTGTATACCAGTAGTAAAAATTGTGGGTGCACGTAACCCCAATATATTCTTTGAATTACCAGTCAGAAACTGGCACTATATGGCAGTAGCAAGAAATGAGGGTATTTATAACCCCAATATATTCTTTGAATTCCCAGTCAGACAATGGCACTGTATACCAGTAGTAAAAATTGTGGGTGCACGTAACCCCAATATATTCTTTGAATTCCCAGTCAGAAACTGGCACTATATGGCAGTAGCAAGAAATGAGGGTATTTGTATTCCCAATATACTCTTTGAATTCCCAGTCAGACAATGGCACTGTATACCAGTAGTAAAAATTGTGGGTGCACGTAACCCCAATATATTCTTTGAATTACCAGTCAGAAACTGGCACTATATGGCAGTAGCAAGAAATGAGGGTATTTGTATTCCCAATATATTCTTTGAATTCCCAGTCAGACAATGGCACTGTATACCAGTAGTAAAAATTGTGGGTGTATATAGCCCCAATTCTATTGCTAGGGGACTTGCAGGGTATTTCTGGGGTGAAGGTGGGGGGGCACACCGTTGGAACGGGTATCGGGGTATATATCGGGTATACGGGAATACACTGACAGTGTATTCCATTCAGGATCCTGGGAAAGCTGGGTTGCGGCGATTGAGCCCGTCAGTGCCACGTTACACTGACAAGCTTCTCCCTGGAATTTAGCTCTTACAAGAGCTGTTGGTTGTCTTCTCCTTCCTATCCTAGCCTGTCCCTGCCTACCCAGAATCTAAGCCCTAGCTAGCTGGACGGAAACCTCCGTCCTCGGTGAATTGCAAGCTCAGAATGACGCGAAGCTGGGCGGCGCTGTTCTTTTAAATTAGAGGTCACATGTTTTCGGCAGCCAATGGGTTTTGCCTACTTTTTTCAACGTCACCGGTGTCGTAGTTCCTGTCCCACCTACCCTGCGCTGTTATTGGAGCAAAAAAGGCGCCAGGGAAGGTGGGAGGGGAATCGAGTAATGGCGCACTTTACCACGCGGTGTTCGATTCGATTCGAACATGCCGAACAGCCTAATATCCGATCGAACATGAGTTCGATAGAACACTGTTCGCTCATCTCTAATTATTATATACAGTATAGTATAGGTGGGAAGCTATTATTATATATAGTATAGTATAGGTGGGATGCAATCATTATATAAGGTACTAGCTGGTACCCGCGACTTCGTCTGCAGTGATTATAGTAGTGGGTATATACAGGCGCGGGTAAGGTTTTCGTAGTGTGTATAAGGGATGGGATATGAAATGTAACTTTGTATCTTGTTTTTGCTTTAATTCAGAGAATACGTGAGACTTTTGTGTTGCATGTAATTTGTATTAGAGCTGCTATATATATGGTGTTGGTATAAACTTTACATAGTGACTTTGGGACAGAGGTATTTGAAGTTAACCCTTTCCCGCCAATGGCATTTTTTGCTTTTCGTTTTTGACTCCCCTCCTTCTAAACCCCATAACTTTTTTATTTCTCTGCTCCCAGAGCCATATGAGGTCTTAATTTTTCCTGGGACAAATTTTTCTTCATGATGCCGCCATTATTTATTCTATATAATGTACTGGGAAGCAGGGAAAAAATTCTGAATGGGGTGGATTTGAAGAAAAAATGCATTTCTGCGACTTTCTTACGGGCTTTGGTTTTACAGCGTTCACTGTGCAACCAAAATGACCTGTCCCCTGTGTTCTGTGCTTCGTTACGATTCTGGGGATACCAAATTTATATGGTTTTATTTACATTTTGTCCCCTTAAAAAAAAATCCAAAACTGTGTTAAAAATTATTTTTTGAAAAGTCGCCATATTCCGACGGCCGTAACCTTTTTATACATGCGTGTACGGGGATGTATGGGGCGTCTTTTTTTGCGGGAACGGGTGTACTTTGTAGTTCTACCATTTTCGGGAAATGTTATTGCTTTGATCACTTTTTATTCAAATTTTTAGCAGAATCAAAACAGTGAAAAAACGGCGGTTTGGCACTTTTGACCATTTTTCCCGCTACGGCGTTTACCGAACAGGAAAAATATTTGTATAGCTTTGTAGAGCGGGCGATTTCGGACACAGGGATACCTAACATGTATGTGTTTCACAGTTTTTAACTACTTTTATATGTGTTCTAGGGAAAGGGGGGTGATTTGAATTTTTAATTCTTTTTATTTATTTTTTTTATATTTTTTTTTACTTTTTTTAAACTTTTTTTTTTGCATTTATTAGACTGCCTAGGGGTATTGACATGGGTGGGCAGTGTCGCGGATTGTCAGAGTGGTGGGGGTCGGCAAACATGGCTGCTCCGGAGCGTTAAAGAGAGCCTCCTGGAGAATCGTTAAGGTGAGGGGCAAAGTGGTAAAGTCTATGTATATGTGATTGTGTGGGGTTAGGGGCGAGGCTGTAGAGGGCAATATGAATTTTGTGGCTTGCTATGGTCCAAAGTGTGTGAGATTGCAGAGATGGTGGTGTGAGTTTGGGTTTTGTGGGGGTCCTGGCACAAACGTATGTGCGCTATTGTGACGAAAAGTAGCCTATTGTTTAATCGAGTGTAATGACTATGTTTGTGGAAAATTTCAGCCAAATCGGTGGAGCGGATTTTCCGTGATTGAGGAACAAACATCCGAACATGCAAACATCCAAACACACAAACCCACAAACTCACAAACTTTCACATTTATAATATTAATAGGATAATGTTTGTGAGATTCTGTTATTATATACAGTATATTGTATGTGGGATGCTAGTATTATATACAGTATAGAATGTTTGTGGGATATTATTATTATATACAGTACAGTATGCGGGATGCAATTATATATATATATATATATATATATATATATATATATATATATATGTATATATATATATATATATATATATAGTATAGGTTTATGGAGTAGTTTAAATCCTTAACATCATCTAGTCATTACTCAGCCAATGCCTGTTTACTGCCTATCTGCTCTCTATATGGTGCAGCAGTCACTACAGTGGAGGGGATTGGAAGCACAACAGACAGGTTACACCCAGTACAGGTGAGTAACTGTGACCATTTAATCTATTCTCTGTCCATAACATAATAGTTTATATTCAGGTCCGATTCATATCTGCATTTGGCATTCTGTTCGTGGAGTCTGCTTGGGGACCCCCCAAACAGAATACCGAACGCATTGACAAGCAGTTAGCAATGAAAGCACACGGACCCAATAGAATATAATGTCTCTTACTTCTACTTTGTTTCGCCCTTGCCTCCTTGACGCTTCTCATTCCTCCAGCTTATTTCTGGTAAATGAAATTGTAATGTGGTAACTAAATAAGTCTATAAAGTACACATAAGAACAACAGATATATCAATAGCACTATATGTACAGGTCAGGACACTATATAATTATTATGTTTTACATGTATTCCTTATTTTAAATCATAGGAAAGGATAGCAAAAGCTCACGGTTCTCAGTGTGGTTTCTGTAGTCCTGGAATGGTGATGTCTATGTATTCACTGCTGAGAAATCATCCTGAACCAACCATGGACCAAATATATGAAGCTCTTGGAGGTATGTTCTGCAAAGACAATTGACCGTACGTGAATGTCCTGAATCTGAGCACTGGCTCTGTTATCCACAATAAACAATTATCATCTTTTTTATTGGCTTCTTTTTTTGCAACAGGGAAATATGTTTCTAATACAATATAGATAAATAATGACAATAACCAGCATATATAACAAATCTTGTTATTCTCACTAGGAAATCTCTGCCGCTGTACAGGATACAGAGCAATACTTGATGGATGCAAGACTTTTTGCAAGGTGAACTGTATTTCTTTCAAAGCAAATCCAAAATATAGATAAGCAAAACTGTCATCAGCTATAGCTTAACTGTGGAAGTTCTGAGCCATAGTTTCTCCTCTCTTTATCTACACCTTTCAGTCATTGTAAGGCAGAAGACTGGAGCAATGGCACAATACTGACACCATATAATATGTTCTATCATACCCCCAGCACTGAATTTTTCCTTACATTCTTGTAAATTGGACATAGCAGACTGTTACAGCACAGCAAAGTTACTCAACTGTTCAAGTTGTTAGGCCTGGTTCACCTCTGCGTTCGGTATTCCGCTTGGAGACAATCCCAAATGGAATACTGAATGCATTAAAAAGTGGCTATGTAACATCTCTGCCTGTTCGGGTCACTGCACCACCCTCTGCTCGCGTGCTGCGGCGCAGGTGGCGGGTGCAGTTTGGTTCTTGACTTAAAGTTTTTGGTCGCAAAAACCCGTCTTCTGCCCTACTTGCCTCTGTCTATTAAGTGGTTAATTTTGTCTTGCCTGTGATTGACAGCCTGCTTTCCTGTCAGGTCCAGGGGCGGGTTCCTCCTCCCCTATTTTATCTTGGCTCTCATTCACACCAGTGCTTGCTATTGCCGTGTGCATACTTGCTCTTACTGTCACTATTCTTGCTTGCATTCTTATCCTTGACCTCTGGATTTCCTTACTGACTATTCTTTGGACTCTGATTTGGCACTGCATCACTCGACTGTTACTGACCCTTGGCTAGCTGACCTCTCTTTGTTGTTGTCCGTCTTGTCTGCATTTTGTGTCTCACCTATACAGGAAGGGGCTGTCTTCGTGGTTACCAGCTATTATGTAGGATAGGGCCTGGCAATAGGAAGCGAAAGTTGGGGGCTTCAGTTTAGGGCTCACTGTCTCTTGTGTCCCATCCCAGGGTTTAAACAGCTACTGGGGAATTGCTGTCCTAGCAATTTCCTAACAGGTTAGCTAAGAAACCACATAGCAGATGTGAACCAGGCCTAAGACATTTATCAGGTGCTATCCCAATACTAGCTACTTTATATGTAATAACAGCTCCCATACCTTTAAATTTAATGTGATCCAATACAGGGCTAGATGTTATCCAGTTGGATCAAAGGTAGCATCTTTTTCCCAATTCTTCTAATGCTGTGCATTAATATCATACTAGAACTTTAGCATCTATGCTGGAACCACATGCAATAGAAGCTGAAACATCCTGACACATCCATCAAGTTTCCTTGGGCTTTAGGGTCCATGTTGTGGAAATGCAACTTTTTTTTTTTTTTTTTTTTATAAATGTAGTTTGTGAGCCCCACATAGAGCTCACAATGTACATTTTTCCCTATCAGTATGTCTTTTTTGGAATATGGGATGGAAATCCATGCAAACACGGGGAGAACATACAAACTCCTTGCAGATGGTTTTATGTCCTTGGTGGGATTTGAACACCAGGACTCCAGTGCTGCAAGGCTGCAGTGCTAACCACTGAGCCACCGTGTGGCCCCAATGCAACTTTTTTTTGTTGTACATTTTGCTGCGTTTTCTTGAGCCAAAGCCAAGACTGGTTTGAGCAGATGGAAAATGTATAAGAACTTCCTATATATTACCCATTCCTTTTGTAGCCATTCTTGGCTTTGGCTAAAAATTTTTTAAAAAGCAGCAAAATCTGCAAAAAAAGCAGTGTTTTTGCAATGTTGGGCCTTAGTTATCCTTTGTTAAATATCTTGTATTTGCCGGTGAGACTTGTGTCCACTGTTAAATATCCGGACCTGGCCTTGTCCACGATAGGAAGAAGTCAGCTTGTTATAAATCAGTGTAGAGGTTTATTAATATCTTGAAGGAAAACACAGGAACAGGGAAAATGTCCAAATAACACAAATATCAGTCAATTGTCAATAGCTTACATCTTCAGAGAAGTTAAATCATCTGGATATCTTGTAGTTACAGCTTGGTTCATGCTTGTCATCTGGTTGGTGGACTTGGGCTGGTTACGACGTCCATGGATGTCCATCTGCCTGGACCACCCACCCTGGTGTTCCCAAAGACAGACCTCCTGGTCTTCCCCTGGTCTTCCCAAAGACAGACCCAGACATGTGTATTTCTTACTCATTTATATTCATGAGAGTGGGTGTTACCTTCCATCTTGTAGCTATGTAAGGAGATTTCTAAAATGGTCTACTCTAACCGCACCCATGCACCCAAAATATAAGACTATGATGTCAGTAGAGTGTTAACCCCATGTCTGCTAGAGAATATTGTAAATATATAATATTTAACATTTCCCCCTTTTGAGAGTGAAATATCTGTTTGAACTCTCAAGATATACTATACAACAATATTCATACAATTAGATTATATTTTCTTTCTTCTTTGCTGAATACTGGAACTTAATTTTCATTAATTGTCCATATAACAATAATTTCATCAATTTGCAATAAATTTTGTCATAAATGTTATGGTATGTTATGGTAAACTGTGATCAAAGATGGAAACAATTTGATACACTATCTAACCTACACCTAATGAAGACTCTTCTTTCATCGTCTGGTCTTCTGGTCATCTTCTTCCGTCATAATAGAAGGCTTACCACAAATGCAGTTCTTGACCTAAAGTCCTTTATAGATTTCCTCCATGTTGTGCAGATATTATACCATTGTCCATTAAAGTTCATATTATGAAGATATTGATATAACAACAAAGTCCATATGTTATGTTTCACTTTACCAAGACATAGACTGTAGAGGAGTTTCCTTTGCTAATCACCTTGACCACCTGTCACTGTAGAATCATGTGACACTTCTGGAGCAATACTGCAAAAGCAAGGCAAGTGTGAATTCTGACATCATCCCTGCTGCTTGTCAGTAAGGTTCAGTCCTGGAATCTCAGTCTCTTGGATACACAATATCTGTATTCGGGTTTTATCATTCACAACCCTTTTGCTCACCAAACAACTTGAAGTCTTGAAATAGAGAGGATTCCACCAAACATTGATGAGGACGTCTTTATATCTGTCCAATCATCCGCTGATCAAAGGTTCCAAACTCCAGTAATAGTTTTTAAACACAGTCCTTGGCATAAGCTTAAGCATATAGCATCATACCTTCAGGTTATCTTTTCCCGCACATCTTCTTCTTGTAACTGTTAAAGTCTTTTTATTAACATTTGATATCAAACTTTCTCATAATCTTGGACTTGATTGAAGAAAAGTTTTCTTTCCCTAATAGCTAAGCCAAACTAGGCAATTAACTAAACTATAATATCACAGTGTACCATACCACTCATTTATATATCATACTTCTCTTTATATTGTATCAGTATTTATATTTGACTTATAAAATATTGATATTCAATACATTTATCAAACTATCAGATAATAGTACTTTGGATACAATAATCTATATAAACATCATATATCAACATATATCTTTATATCTATATGTATGAATATATATGTGTACTTTACTTGTGATGACAAATTGCAACATGACTTTGAAATATAATGTGATTATTAATTACCATTCTATAGACAATCACTATATTTATTCTTTAGTTAGAACTTTTCACCAATTATACTAAACATATGTTCCTATATGAATGTGTTATCATACTTAATCATACATTTTCCTAAAGTTTAGTCACTTTATTTACCTTTTTTAATAAGAAATAATTTTATTTTGAACATTACTTTATTAAATATCATTGTGTTCTTTATCTGAGACACAATATTAACCCTTTATTCATAAAAACTTATGTGACTAAAGTTTCCTCTTAACACCTCGTCTCTTCACAGACTCCTGTGTCCTTTTTTAACCTTTCAGATACCTCCAATACCAAGAATAGAGACAACACTTGTGCCAACACACTCTTGTCTCTGTCTTAAACTTAACTGTATATATTCTTGTGTACTGGCTGTATATGAATACCATATATATGAAATAAGTATATAAACATAAACTTTTCAAAATATGTCACATCCTATAATCAGAAGTTTGAAGAATAAACCAGAGACTATCTCTCTTGATATCCCAAAATAGAAAGAAATAGAAAATAGAAAGAAAATAGAAAATAGAAAGAAAATAGACGTCTCTTTGTTGGATATATTTTCCTTTTTTCCTTGTTGGATGCATCCTGATTTTCTTAGGCCTATTTGTGATGTCACAGATCTGTAGTATACACCAGTCGACACATAACACTTGGCACTTATACTGACCAGCCCATCAGGGTCACAGGTCACAGTGTGTTGCTGTCAATCAACTGACCACATGAACGAACACTTAATTCACAGTAAGAGTTCCATGCCTAGTTGCATGCCTTTAAACAAAATGGATTATAACTTGAAAATCCTAAAAACATGGACTTTACCTGAAACTATTGAAAAACATGCTTGAGGTAAGTTAGAACTTCTATCACTTTATCATGCATTGTTATTAGTCACACCATGTTAATTTGTTTACTCATTAATCGTTAGACACTCCATGCATTCTTTTAGCTAGAAGGAAAGAATGATGAATGAATGGACATCACTGATTGAACTGATCCATTTTTCCATATATCTATATCTGATGAGAAAAAATAGATAAACTTTAGCAAAAACCAAATTAATACAATAATGATTTTAACCAATGGAAAATTTAATAACTTTATGGATCCCTAGTACTATTTGATCATATTCATATAATGTACATAACATGTTCCTCCTCTCTCTGCATCCAGAGAGTGGACTATGACAAAAATCTGTCACCACACATCAGGCTCTCCTCCTATATGTGTGTGTATATATATAATAATATGATCCATAGTATTATTCACAATAGCATAATTAGGATTATTTTACAAACATTATCACATAATCATGTGGGTTATACCTGATCATTGGACTTCTCCTCATGTAAAAGGGATTTCTCTTTACATAGCCAGATAGTACATAAGTAAATACTCAATAGACAGTCATTCCTTCAGAGATACTTTTAAACTCGACCCCTGACCTTCCTGTCAATCACATCCCACAATAACTCCACCAGGTCATTAGAGAATGCCAAGCTTGCCCTTTTCCTAAAAATATTAGGTAGCTCAAATTCCTCTTGGTTACTGGGAAGATCTGACATTTTGGAGACAACTGGTACATTCCCAGATACATTCTTTTGCAGATACTCAATAGATTTGGCTGGCTGCAATTCTTTAATTTCAGTTAATACTGGAATTTCAATTTGTGGATTTTCCTGCATGGCATATGGTTTATATGCAACATGTAATTTCCTACGTTTCTCATAGATTTTGTCACTTTCCCTCCTATAAATAGGGGACACTTTAACATGATTTGACAGATGTCTCTTAATAGGCTTTGCTTTTTGCTTTGGACATACTCGATTTACATTTGACATATGTTTCTGATGTCTTCTGGCCATGTCCAATAAACTAGCAGCTTCAAATAAAGTCTTCTTATCTGACGCACTGGCAAGGGTGACTGCATCCAAGAATTTGAACTTTTTAACAAAACTTTTCACCATAGATGAAGAGTTCACCTTTTGAATGACAGTTTTGTATGTTCTCTCAAATTTAGACATGAATGCATATGTACATTCTTTTCTGCCAATCTTTATCTCATTCAGTATATCAGGTGTTGGCATGCTGTCACCTCTAGTGCACCAGATTAGTTTCTTTAATCTCTCCACATCACTGTCTTTTAACCATTCATTTGACTCATTATCATAAGACATTTTTGCAGACAAACGTTCTGTAAAATCAATAGGAAGCCATAATTTAAACAGTTTATTTCTCTGTTCAATATTTAGATCAAATTTCTCTGCATGGCTTTCAAAAATTTCTGAGTTTCTACACACATGGATCTTTACATCATATGTGGGAATGGCTTTACTCAGACTCATCAAATATTCTTGAGATTTTAATTTCAATTTAGTTTCTTGTATCATTTGTTCCTCACCATCTATGGCCATTAATGCCACATGGTGCTCTTTGTCAATATATTGAGATTTCTCATTATTAGAGATGAGCGAACACTAAAATGTTCGAGGTTCGAAATTCGATTCGAACAGCCGCTCACTGTTCGAGTGTTCGAATGGGTTTCGAACCCCATTATAGTCTATGGGGAACATAAACTCGTTAAGGGGGAAACCCAAATTCGTGTCTGGAGGGTCACCAAGTCCACTATGACACCCCAGGAAATGATACCAACACCCTGGAATGACACTGGGACAGCAGGGGAAGCATGTCTGGGGGCATAAAAGTCACTTTATTTCATGGAAATCCCTGTCAGTTTGCGATTTTCGCAAGCTAACTTTTCCCCATAGAAATGCATTGGCCAGTGCTGATTGGCCAGAGTACGGAACTCGACCAATCAGCGCTGGCTCTGCTGGAGGAGGCGGAGTCTAAGATAGCTCCACACCAGTCTCCATTCAGGTCCGACCTTAGACTCCGCCTCCTCCGGCAGAGCCAGCGCTGATTGGCCGAAGGCTGGCCAATGCATTCCTATGCGAATGCAGACTTAGCAGTGCTGAGTCAGTTTTGCTCAACTACACATCTGATGCACACTCGGCACTGCTACATCAGATGTAGCAATCTGATGTAGCAGAGCCGAGGGTGCACTAGAACCCCTGTGCAAACTCAGTTCACGCTAATAGAATGCATTGGCCAGCGCTGATTGGCCAATGCATTCTATTAGCCCGATGAAGTAGAGCTGAATGTGTGTGCTAAGCACACACATTCAGCACTGCTTCATCAAGCCAATACAATGCATTAGCCAGTGCTGATTGGCCAGAGTACGGAATTCGGCCAATCAGCGCTGGCCAATGCATTCTATTAGCCCGATGAAGTAGAGCTGAATGTGTGTGCTAAGCACACACATTCAGCACTGCTTCATCAAGCCAATACAATGCATTAGCCAGTGCTGATTGGCCAGAGTACGGAATTCGGCCAATCAGCGCTGGCTCTGCTGGAGGAGGCGGAGTCTAAGGTCGCTCCACACCAGTCTCCATTCAGGTCCGACCTTAGACTCCGCCTCCTCCGGCAGAGCCAGCGCTGATTGGCCGAAGGCTGGCCAATGCATTCCTATGCGAATGCAGACTTAGCAGTGCTGAGTCAGTTTTGCTCAACTACACATCTGATGCACACTCGGCACTGCTACATCAGATGTAGCAATCTGATGTAGCAGAGCCGAGGGTGCACTAGAACCCCTGTGCAAACTCAGTTCACGCTAATAGAATGCATTGGCCAGCGCTGATTGGCCAATGCATTCTATTAGCCCGATGAAGTAGAGCTGAATGTGTGTGCTAAGCACACACATTCAGCACTGCTTCATCAAGCCAATACAATGCATTAGCCAGTGCTGATTGGCCAGAGTACGGAATTCGGCCAATCAGCGCTGGCCAATGCATTCTATTAGCCCGATGAAGTAGAGCTGAATGTGTGTGCTAAGCACACACATTCAGCTCTACTTCATCGGGCTAATAGAATGCATTGGCCAGCGCTGATTGGCCAGAGTACGGAACTCGACCAATCAGCGCTGGCTCTGCTGGAGGAGGCGGAGTCTAAGGTCGGACCTGAATGGAGACTGGTGTGGAGCGATCTTAGACTCCGCCTCCTCCAGCAGAGCCAGCGCTGATTGGCCGAATTCCGTACTCTGGCCAATCAGCACTGGCTAATGCATTGTATTGGCGTGATGAAGCAGTGCTGAATGTGTGTGCTTAGCACACACATTCAGCTCTACTTCATCGGGCTAATAGAATGCATTGGCCAGCGCTGATTGGCCGAATTCCGTACTCTGGCCAATCAGTGCTGGCCAATGCATTCTATTAGCTTGATGAAGCAGAGTGTGCACAAGGGTTCAAGCGCACCCTCGGCTCTGATGTAGGAGAGCCGAGGGTGCACTTGAACCCTTGTGCACCCTCAGCTCTGCTACATCAGAGCCGAGGGTGCGCTTGAACCCTTGTGCACACTCTGCTTCATCAAGCTAATAGAATGCATTGGCCAGCGCTGATTGGCCAATGTATTCTATTAGCCTGATGAAGTAGAGCTGAATGTGTGTGCTAAGCACACACATTCAGCTCTACTTCATCGGGCTAATAGAATGCATTGGCCAGCGCTGATTGGCCAGAGTACGGAACTCGACCAATCAGCGCTGGCTCTGCTGGAGGAGGCGGAGTCTAAGATCGCTCCACACCAGTCTCCATTCAGGTCCGACCTTAGACTCCGCCTCCTCCAGCAGAGCCAGCGCTGATTGGCCGAATTCCGTACTCTGGCCAATCAGCACTGGCTAATGCATTGTATTGGCTTGATGAAGCAGTGCTGAATGTGTGTGCTTAGCACACACATTCAGCTCTACTTCATCGGGCTAATAGAATGCATTGGCCAATCAGCGCTGGCCAATGCATTCTATTAGCGTGAACTGAGTTTGCACAGGGGTTCTAGTGCACCCTCGGCTCTGCTACATCAGATTGCTACATCTGATGTAGCAGTGCCGAGTGTGCATCAGATGTGTAGTTGAGCAAAACTGACTCAGCACTGCTAAGTATGCATTCGCATAGGAATGCATTGGCCAGCCTTCGGCCAATCAGCGCTGGCTCTGCCGGAGGAGGCGGAGTCTAAGGTCGGACCTGAATGGAGACTGGTGTGGAGCGACCTTAGACTCCGCCTCCTCCAGCAGAGCCAGCGCTGATTGGCCGAATTCCGTACTCTGGCCAATCAGCACTGGCTAATGCATTGTATTGGCTTGATGAAGCAGTGCTGAATGTGTGTGCTTAGCACACACATTCAGCTCTACTTCATCGGGCTAATAGAATGCATTGGCCAATCAGCGCTGGCCAATGCATTCTATTAGCGTGAACTGAGTTTGCACAGGGGTTCTAGTGCACCCTCGGCTCTGCTACATCAGATTGCTACATCTGATGTAGCAGTGCCGAGTGTGCATCAGATGTGTAGTTGAGCAAAACTGACTCAGCACTGCTAAGTCTCTGCATTCGCATAGGAATGCATTGGCCAGCCTTCGGCCAATCAGCGCTGGCTCTGCCGGAGGAGGCGGAGTCTAAGGTCGGACCTGAATGGAGACTGGTGTGGAGCGATCTTAGACTCCGCCTCCTCCAGCAGAGCCAGCGCTGATTGGTCGAGTTCCGTACTCTGGCCAATCAGCGCTGGCCAATGCATTCTATTAGCCCGATGAAGTAGAGCTGAATGTGTGTGCTTAGCACACACATTCAGCTCTACTTCATCAGGCTAATAGAATACATTGGCCAATCAGCGCTGGCCAATGCATTCTATTAGCTTGATGAAGCAGAGTGTGCACAAGGGTTCAAGCGCACCCTCGGCTCTGATGTAGCAGAGCTGAGGGTGCACAAGGGTTCAAGTGCACCCTCGGCTCTCCTACATCAGAGCCGAGGGTGCGCTTGAACCCTTGTGCAGCCTCGGCTCTGCTACATCAGAGCCGAGGGTGCGCTTGAACCCTTGTGCACACTCTGCTTCATCAAGCTAATAGAATGCATTGGCCAGCACTGATTGGCCAGAGTACGGAATTCGGCCAATCAGCGCTGGCCAATGCATCCCTATGGGAAAAAGTTTATCTCACAAAAATCACAATTACACACCCGATAGAGCCCCAAAAAGTTATTTTTAATAACATTCCCCCCTAAATAAAGGTTATCCCTAGCTATCCCTGCCTGTACAGCTATCCCTGTCTCATAGTCACAAAGTTCACATTCTCATATGACCCGGATTTGAAATCCACTATTCGTCTAAAATGGAGGTCACCTGATTTCGGCAGCCAATGACTTTTTCCAATTTTTTTCAATGCCCCCAGTGTCGTAGTTCCTGTCCCACCTCCCCTGCGCTGTTATTGGTGCAAAAAAGGCGCCAGGGAAGGTGGGAGGGGAATCGAATTTTGGCGCACTTTACCACGTGGTGTTCGATTCGATTCGAACATGGCGAACACCCTGATATCCGATCGAACATGTGTTCGATAGAACACTGTTCGCTCATCTCTACTCATTATCTGTCTGAACAGATTTATGCATACTATTACTTAATTTCTTCTCTGTTACCACGTCATTAAAAATCTTTACCAAAGAAGCAATATTCCTAAATACCTGCTTCTCTTTTGTAGAACAAATTCTATTTTCAATCTTAGAATTTGCCTGCTCACATTGTGTATACAAATCTTGCCATATACTCGCTAAATTGTCACTAGCCACAATTTTAAACTCAACGTTACATTTTTTAGACAATGACTCAAATTTTTCCATACTTTAAAAGTAAAATCTTTACTCACCACTGTAGAAAGCTTCACCTTTAGCTTGTCCTTGGAACAGTTGGTCCCTGTCATCAGAACGTCTCAGTACGTCTGGCACTTGTGGTCCTTCTGTGTTTCCTCACAGGCTTTCCTCACACAGGCTTCCGTATCATATAACACGTACAACAGTCATCTGTATCTCACCAATATAAGTTCTTTTTCGAAGTCTTCCTGAATCTTGCAATTCATACAACTTGCAAAATACTCCTCTCATCCCCCTTAATTGCAAGTGAACGGAACAAGAAAAACAGGAAAAAACCAACCGTGCTGGGCTCGCCACTGTTAAATAGCCATGAAGTAACGGAGGAAGGCTGGCTCGCCACTGTTAAATATCTTGTATTTGCCGGTGAGACTTGTGTCCACTGTTAAATATCCGGACCTGGCCTTGTCCACGATAGGAAGAAGTCAGCTTGTTATAAATCAGTGTAGAGGTTTATTAATATCTTGAAGGAAAACACAGGAACAGGGAAAATGTCCAAATAACACAAATATCAGTCAATTGTCAATAGCTTACATCTTCAGAGAAGTTAAATCATCTGGATATCTTGTAGTTACAGCTTGGTTCATGCTTGTCATCTGGTTGGTGGACTTGGGCTGGTTACGACGTCCATGGATGTCCATCTGCCTGGACCACCCACCCTGGTGTTCCCAAAGACAGACCTCCTGGTCTTCCCCTGGTCTTCCCAAAGACAGACCCAGACATGTGTATTTCTTACTCATTTATATTCATGAGAGTGGGTGTTACCTTCCATCTTGTAGCTATGTAAGGAGATTTCTAAAATGGTCTACTCTAACCGCACCCATGCACCCAAAATATAAGACTATGATGTCAGTAGAGTGTTAACCCCATGTCTGCTAGAGAATATTGTAAATATATAATATTTAACATCCTTTTGACCACAGAATACAAGTTTCTTGGCATCAAAAGTACAATAAATGCCAAGATACTTTAAAAAAGCATGAAGGTGGGTAAATTTAACCTAAATCCACTCATATATTAATACAACAAAGTTTACTGTCAAATTTAAAGCAGCACATTGGATAGTGCCCTACAAAGCTTGGGAAAAGACAGAGTGCTTTCTGTGAATTGGAAATACCTCGGACCCTATTGCTCATTTTGTAATGTGAGGCCGATATAATATTGCCAAACACAGCCAACATGTATTACTTCCACACCCCTTGATTTCTGTCTCCTTGTTGCCTATCCAGGAGCAAAACTGTTGTAAACTTGAACAGAATAATGGCCAACCAGACCATGAGCAAGAGGATAATGTAAGTGTCCCTATAGAAATACTGATACTTACATTACTTAGAAGTCATTACACCATTGGAGATATTGAGACATTTATAGACTGTTGTGAAGATACATGTCTGTATATATTACTTTATATTGCTTATAGATAACTACATTACTTCTTACCAAAGAAGAGCTTTTACCATTGGACCCATCGCAGGAGTTAATATTTCCCCCTGAACTTATTGTAAGTTACATATTACATTTTTTCTTCTCTGTTGAGGCTGGGTGGGTAAAGGGGTAATACCACGTAAATTATCATTCACTTATCCATAGGATAGGGGATACATTTCTGATCAGTGAGAGTCCAACCAATGAGACCCCCACTGATCCTAATAAGTTTTACTTACATTAGTGGTGGATGCAGATTGCTTGCTTGTGCTCCACTCATTTCAATGGCAGCAATAGAAGTAGGCTTTTCTGCATCTCCTGCTACATTCTATATGGGAGTATAACACCCCCTTGGTGGTCTCAGCCATCAAACCCCCAGGTATCAGCCACTTTTTCCCTATTTTACGGGTATTTTTTTTTTGTAGCTCATAGGAGAACCACTATTACATGCATTATACCCTTTACCATAAGCACGTTTTCACTTGGCCACATTTTAAGACTATGTTCCTTTAAATGGGGAAAATGTATAGAGTGGATATCAAGGAACATCATACAAAATACAGCCAAGTAAAAACAAGTGCTTAACTCTTCTATTGTCAGATGTAAAACCTTTTATTTCTATCCAGTTGATGACAGATAAGCAGAGCTCCCAGTCATTGGTCTTTCAAGGAGAGAAGGTGAAATGGATTACAGTTTTTAGTCTGGAAGAACTTCTAGATATGAAGGTCAAATATCCCACAGCTCCTCTTATGGTTGGAAACACCAGCATCGGTGAGTACCACACCAAATATATGTTACATATAATATCCTATTAATATTATAAATGTGAAATGTTTGTGAGTTTGTGGGTTTGTGACTTTGGATGTTCGGATGTTTGGCGGTCAATCACGCAAAAACCGCTCCACTGATTTGGCTGAAATTTTCCACAAACATAGTCACTACACTCGATTGCGCAATAGGCTACTTTTTGTCACAATAGCGCACATACGTTTTTCCCAGGACCCCCACAAAATCCAAACTCACATCACTATCTCTGCAATCTCACACACTTTGGACCCCGATTTGGCTGAAATTTTCCACAAACATAGTCCCTACACTCGATTGCACAATAGGCTACTTTTCGTCACAATAGCGCACATACGTTTTTCTCAGGACCCTTTGGATGTTCGGATGTTTGGCGGTCAATCACGCAAAAACCGCTCCACCGATTTGGCTGAAATTCTCCACAAACATAGTCACTACACTCGATTGCGCAATAGGCTAATTTTCGTCACAATAGCGCACATACGTTTTTCCCAGGACCCCCACAAAACCCAAACTCACATCACTATCTCTGCAATCTCACACACTTTGGACCATAGCAAGCCACAAAATTCATATTACCCTCTACAGCAGAGGTCAGCAACCCCTGGCGCACGTGCCAAGAGTGGCACTCCTGCCATATTTCACTGGCATGCCAGCAGCACAGGACCTGCAAGAGTTAAATAAAGTCTCTGCTAGAGCTGAGGCATAAGGACACTCCCCTTTGAGAGATGTGCAGGAAACCCAGGGGGTGGAGCTTAGTTGCTCAAGTCTCTGCTTGCTATAGTGATAGCTCCTGCCGAAGCTGCTAGCAAACTGAAAGTAAGAAACACACAGCTCCCTTCCTTTACTTCCTATTCTCATTAATGTCAGGCATGGGGTTATTAGTTTAGTGTTAGTAACTCCATGTGCCTCACATTAATAGGAATAACCCCCATCATGTCCCTCATATTAACCCCTGTGTGCCCCATATAAAGGTTACTAATATGTGAGACATATGGAGGTACTAATAAAAGACCTCAATAATGAAGATACTTAATTATTACCTCCAAGTCTCTCACATATCAGTAACTAGAGATGAGCGAGTACTGTTGGGATCAGCCGATCCGAACAGCACGCTCCATAGAAATGAATGGATGCACCTGGTACTTCCGCTTGGACGTAGCCGGCCGCTTAACCCCCCGCGTGCCGGCTACGTCCATTCATTTCTATGCGAGCGTGCTGTTCGGATCGGCTGATCCCAACAGTACTCGCTCATCTCTATCAGTAACTCTTACACTGGGGTTAATGTGAGGGACATGATGGGGTTAATTGCTATTAATAAGAGGCGCATGGAGTTACTAAACTGTCATGCACAGGGCCAGACTTTATGTTGCTTGCTCAAGAGTATCCTGTGCCCAAAACTTACATGTACTGGCGCAAAATAACAACTCATACAATGTCGTATATCAAAGTATATTAACCTGAAATACTTCTGTCCCAAAGACACTATGTACAGTTTATACCAACACCGTATAGCGACTGAAATACAAATTACATTCAACACAAAAGTCTCATGTGCTCTCAGAATTACAACAAAAACAAGATACACAGTTACATTTTATATCTCATACCTTATACACAGTACGAAAACCTTACCCGCGCCTGTATATACCCACTTCTACAATCACCGCAGACGAAGTCGCGGGTACCAGCTAGTAAAGAATATGTATAGAATTTTATATAAAAATGTGTATCTGAGGTTAGAAGCTGTAAGCTACACCCCTGAGCAGAATATTACTCTCATAACACCAGATTCTGGAACTGGTCCCCAACTATACACATCATTTATAGTACTGGTATCCATCTATATGGCAGAGGACGAATTGGGCCAACTCAGGCACCATTCCTACACCGTACATTTTTACACTGCTTAAAAAATGCACACATAGATATAGTTATGTCACAGTCTGGACAGCACAGCCATAAAAAGCGAAATGCAACGATTGTGCAAGAATAATACATCCAGTGATGTCACAGAACTGAGATGATAAACACAGTGATGTCAAAGTTAATCAACAGTGATATCACAGGACAGCTATAATAACTGCAACAATAAGCCATTAATATACACTGCTGTGCACTGCAGCTAATAGCTGAAAGCCAACCTCAACAAATGTTATATGGTATGTGAATAGGAATGGCAAAGGTGGACACAAGTATGGTTCTGGTCTGCATGTCATTCATTTTAATGGCCCCATGTACAGAGCTGTGTTTTTTGGATCCAAATGGGACCTGAAGGATTGAGCGGCAACATATGAAACAGGTTCCATTTCTGTCCAATTTTCTAGCTTGGTCTCGTCTATTTTATTGATAAGGTCAGTGGAAAAATGTCATCCATGCACTATCCTATTCCATTTTCCACGAACCAGCAAATGACTACAATCATGTCCATGGGGCCAAAGGCAGTTCCTCTCTTTGCTTGGCCATCTCCAAATTAGCCCACATAAGGGATCAAAAGTAATACACAGACACAAGAGTAGCATGCAACAAAGTTTGATGGGAGTTTCCCGTTACTTAATTCATACCTCATAAAATATAAAAGGTATCACAGTGAAGTGACCTACCACACAACGCAGCTCGGGTGTTGGCTACCAAGTGTATACATTGGAATGTATATAGCCTATTACTAGTAGAGCGGCAGCAGATGGGCATTAATATTAACCTATTCCTCTACACAGCTATTCTAGATACTGGATTATACTGACTAAGCATTTCATAACTAACATGTGATCAACTCATGACTGTACCCTAATGTTTTACAATTATTTTCATCTCTATGATTATAATTACACTCATTAACAAAGTAAATTGCATGTAAATTAGAAATATTGGGTTGCTGAAAACTTGGCATGCAGTTATGTGTCATATGTAAATGACTGACTGACTGAGAAGGGGACTGAGGGAAGCAGGATGGTCATTTGGAAGAACAGCTGCCAAGTAGACCATTGTGGCCTAGCTGTTAGGAGGTATTGAGAGCAGTGCTTAGTGAAGACACACACCATGGACAGACTCCAGATAGCCCAGACTCACCACCAGTAGAGAGGATTGTACTATCCGTCAACCAGCAGAAGCAGATCCCACACTTTGGTATCACAACACCGATTACATGTCCTGCCATTGGCCTTTATTGGCAATGGTGTCATAAATGAGAGAAACCTAGGCTGAACTGTATCATCTTTAACGTCAAATCTAGATTCTCTTTGGAATCCAAGTGTGGTCGGGTTCAAATATGGAGGCTTCGTGGTGAGTGCTTTAATCCTGCCCAACACACTGCCGCAAATGCTGGTGTGATTATGTGGGCAGCCATTGCATGTCGGTCACCCCTAATAGTGATACAAGGAATACTAACTACTCAGAGATATGTGCAAGACATCTTGTGACCACATGCATTACCTTTTTTGATACATCTTATAATATTGGCCTTCCATGACAGGTCGTACAGGCATTATGTACACCAATATTGAATATTGGTGTATGATATGCTTGATGACTAGGGTTGAGCCGATCTTGACTTTTCAGGATCGATTTTAAAATCCGATTTCTGATCATTTTTCATTCGAACCCGATCTCGTTCCCAATTCCGATCCCAATGCAAGTCAATGGGATTTTTTAATTAATCGGAGATCGGATTTTAAAAGCAATCCTATTCACTATACAGCATGGAATCTAACAATTGTTAGAATCCACGCTGTGTAGTGAATCACTAAAGTAGCCAGAGGATTTTTTTTTTAATCCTCTGGCTACTTAGTCCCCCCTGGTGTTCACTTACCAGAGATGGCTGGTCCGGTGCCTTCTTTCTTCTTTGCTTCACTGCCGCTCCACGCTGCTCCCTGCCAGGTTAGGAGAGTGTGCGCGGGTACTGGGAGGGGAGACGTCACGTCTCTCCGCCCTGTACCCGCCCACACTCTCCTAAGCCACAAACCCCGCCTACCTAGTGCTTTAAACACTAACCTGGGAGGCGGGGCAGCGAGGCAAGAAGAAGGAGGGCACCGGACCAGCCATCTCTAGAGGTAAGTAGCTGCTAGAGATGTTTAGTTTAGCCTCCCATTCCAATGAATGGCGGCAGCCAGCGCACAGGGGGTTAAGGCTGTGTGTCGGCTGCTTCCATTCATTCCTATGGAACTGCAGCGGAGCCTTCACACTGAGTATACAGCGTATACTCAGTGTGAAGGCTAAGCAGTGCATTGTGGGAAAAGATCACCGATCTCGATCCCACATAAAAAGATCGTGTTCGGAATTACGATGGCGATCGTGAAATTTTCTCAATCGCCGATCGGAATCCGATCTTTTCTGAACACGATCGCTCAACCCTATTGATGAGTTATATATGGGTGTATCAATCTGCTCTTGATCAATGGCGAAACTTTCATGGGTGACTGTAATAAATCTGGCGCTGGCATTTGTTTCTTCAAATTGTTTTTAGAGGTCAACTTCATATAAGGTGGGCACATAAGGACGAGAACTTCTTATTTTAACAAAAACTGCAGTCGCTGATCCTGGTAATACTCGGATAAAGCCAACATATGTTACTTCTGGTTGTTGTTATTTTGTGTGGATATATGGCTATGCCCTACTCATGTGCTAAATCATTTGTTTCCTCCAGGGCCAGAAATAAAGTTAAAAGGAGTTTTTCACCCAGTTATAATTTCTATTGGAAAGATTCCAGATCTCCATACTGTGAAATACACTAAGGATGGTACGTACCAAATATAATGTCTGGGTGCATGTGTCTTAGACATTAACTCACATATTGCTCACATATTGATGTGCTGGTCTGCTCTGACAGCTCTGACATGCTTTACAGCAGCAACATGGAAACAATAGTCTAGAGATGAGTCATTGGCATCTATGGGAGATTTTCTAACCATATTGTGATCTGTGTAGAGTTCATTGAGCCGGGATAGGGATCAGGTGTTAGGGACATCAAGGGGTCCTCATAATAGAGTATGTTGCAGAGCTCCAAATTAAATAACAGGCCTGGATGAGCTACAGCCATCCTTTGGCCTGGAGAAGCCACACACACACACAGCTGATAGTGTATCAAGTGAGTTTTGATTTTAATGGTGCAAAAAGGTAGTTTAAATACAATACAGACAAAAGCAGGTTGGACTATTCTAATGACATGATTGGTTGAAGAGTTATAACATAAGGTGTGGCACATGACTATTGGATACGGCCTAATGTAATCTGCATCTCATTATTACTTTCCAAACTGGGATGAACTTTCTCATGACATAAAGAAGAATCTAAAATATTTATGTGTAAACCAACATCTTACACTAATTCTAGATGTATATATCACAGCAAGAGAGATAATGATCACATGCTGGTCTGACCACTCCGGTCTGGGGCTAACGATCAACAGGTTATAGAACCTGTTTCTACACACATCTTCAAAGATGAGACCCTTACCACAAACAGATAAGGATTTATAACCCAACCATTAACATTCCACATGCCTTATTCCCTAAAGGGGTCTCTTAGACTCTAAACAGACATTGCTTATAAAGTTTATATGAAAGAAAATTACAAGATGGCTGAAAAGAATACAAAGATGGAGGATGTGATCCTAACACAGGTGAGCTGTTCCATCACCTATGGTCATTGTTGGACCCTCCAGCTTTATCACAGAGGTGTTACAGACCTGTCATGATAACCAAAATTGATCTCTACAAAACAGATATTGTCAGTCTATTGTCTGGCTTAGTGGCCATCGGGAAAAGTGCAATATTTCAGGAATAGCTTTAAATATAGATAACAACATGAAAAATTAGACAAAAAAAAATATATAATAAACTTGATTTAATAAACAGGTAATTTTTATGATACGTTATCTTGTTAAGCCTGCTAGAACAAAAGTAAATAACAAACCTAATACTTTTTTTTAACCCATTCAGGGATAAATATAGGTGCTGCGTGTACGCTATCCATATTGAAGGATACTTTAGAGGAATCGGTGTCTCAGCTCTCAAATGAGAAGACTAAGATTTTTCGTGCTCTTTTACAACAGCTGAAATCCCTGGCAGGACAACAAATCAGAAATGTGGCCGTAGGTTAACTTTTTAATTTCCAATGCTGCTGTAATGTAGATAACGCAATAAAATATCAACCAGTTAGTTATCATATGTGGGTCAATCACTAGCGTGTGGGCAGGGTTATCAGGACTCTCATCGTCTCTCTGAGGAGTCTTGTCAGCCAAATTATATACGATAATCTTATATATCACAAAGTTCAGCTTCTTCCCTTATATAATATTCTATAGATATATAAAGAATTATGAATCACCAGGCAGGTTTGTTTTAAATATTAACTATTAATAGTTGCAGAAGATAAGTATTTTGTAAAATACTATATATAATTGACACAGCTACACTTCTATATAGTACAACAGCTCCTAAAGGACTTGGAAAATTGTGCATTTGACTTAATTTTGTAATTTATTTTTTTTTCATGTAGATTGTGAGCCCCATATAGGGAGCAATGTACTTTTTTTTTCCCTATCAGTATGTCTTTGTAGAATGGGAGGAAATCCACGCAAAGGGAGAACATACAAACTCCTTGCAGATGTTGTTCCTGGTGGGATTCAAACCCAGGACTCCAGCGCTGCAAAGCTGTAGTGCTAACCAGTGAGCCACCATGTTGCCCCATCTTAATTTTTTAATTTTGAACAATGCTACTGTATAGAAAGTACAAGAACAAGGTCTAACTTTACATCTGTTAATAAATTTTTCACAACTTTGTTCCAGTCCTTAGGTGGACATATAGTTAGCCGAAACCCAAATTCTGATCTGAACCCCATACTAGCCTGTGGAAATGCCACACTAAATGTCCTGTCAAAAGGTAAGTAATAATAATTACTTATAGAAGTATGACATAAACTATAGAATCGTAACAGCAACTAATAAGGTGCATGAAGACAACTGGAAGGGGCTTGTAGTTTTTTCATGTAAGTAAAATCTAAGAATTCTGGAACTGTATTTCATTGTCCAGCCACAGCAGACTTTAGCTTGTACAGTTCCCTGTGCGGCACCTTCTAATAGCACCTTCTAATGGCACCTCTTCATATGGGGTACCATGAGGTGCCCATATAATACTGTGACAAACTGCACAAATGTCATATCCTACAGTGTCAATTAACATTAACAAAGCGACATGCCCTTTCTTCAGGCGGATTCCGCGGCTGATTCAGTGACAGACGTCCGCCTCACTACATCTCCCTCCCGACTAGGCCCATTCATTTGAGCCTAATCGGAGCAGAATGCCGCGACTGGATGCTGGTGCACTACATCGGCATCCAGGTGCAGCTAGCCGTTTTTTGGTCCGGAATCTGAGGCGGCCTCCGTCTCAAATTCCGGACCAGAAAACCCTGTCTGAACCCGGCCTAAGGGTCCATTCGCACCGAGTTTTTTGGCGAGGATATTGGCGAGGAAAAAATCCGCTTCAGGAATTAGGAAATGTTTTTTTCCTCTAGCACAGTGTATGAACCTTGAAAAAAACGCTAGCGATTTTTCCATGTGGTCTTTGCCAATTCCACGTGGATTTTCCTCCTCCCATTGACTGCCTTGGTTTCTGCAGGCAGAATCCGCCTGAAGGAAGCTTTTTTTTTCCGCTATCAGAAAAAACCTGATAGCGTAAAAAAAAAAAAAAAGCTAGCAGAACTCATAGAACTCTATGGGGAGGCTTTTTTTTCCATGTGGATTCTGACATGAATTCAGCGCCAAAATCCTCGCCAAAAAACCCCAAAACTCTGTGTGAATGGACCCTAAGGGCCCCTTCACACGGCGTAAGCGCACCACTCATTTAGACACGTATACACGTGTCCGAGCGCGGCACTTCAAAACAGAGCCCATTGATTTAATTGGGAAGCGCGCGTATATGCCGATACCTTATAAATGCCCCACAATGTTTTTTTAAACACAATTCTCTTAGTTGTCATGGCCACAGTGAACAATTGTTTAAGAGTAACCCAGTTGTAGAAGTCTGGGCTTTTATTTGTGCTATTTTTGATGGGGGATTTTTTTTTTATTTTTTTTTTAATAAATGATGGTCTAAATTGTTTTTAGGAAGAACTCGACAGATCATTTGCAATGACGACTTCTTCAATTCTAAGGAATCATCATCCTGTCTCCTGCCAGAAGAAGTTCTTGTGTCTGTGTTCATTCCTTTCTCTAAAAAGGTGTTGTACATTTTGCAGTTTGAAAACAACTATAGAATGCAGAACTATTTCTTCCATTTTTCTTCCACAGACGGACTGAGTGAATGCAGACAGACTTGAGTGAGTGCAGACGGACTGTGCACTGTCTGCATCAGTCACTCAATCACTGTTTAAAGAGAACCCGTCAATTCGATTTGGGACACTAAATCACCCACAGGTTATAGACGGTGGCTTAGTGTCCCAAATTGTCCTGTTGTAAAGTCATCCGTGTTTGCATTTAAATATAATAAACCTGTATACTTACCTAGAGATGAGACTGCTCCCAGCACCTGTGCAATTCACCCTCGCAGGGTGAGTATAAAGCTTTTTTAATTTTTTATTGTGAGCATGCATGACTTTACAAAAGAGCAAATTGGGACACTGCAGTCCATAAGCACCTGTGGATGATTTAGTGTCCCTTTAAGTCTTTTGCTCTCGTTCTATAACAGAATAACAGACTATAATGACTGTAGTGTGAACCCACCCTTAGGCTTCATTCACATCTGTGTCCGTAATCCGTTCGGGGGAGTCCGCATGGGGCCCTCTCTGAATGGACTACCGAATGCATTGGCAAGCAGTGTACAGTGAAAGCACACGGACCACAGAGACTATAATGGGCTCCGTGTGCTTTCCGCAGTCTCCTCTCGAGTCATGTGGACAAGAAAGTAGATTGTGAACTACTTTTTCTGTCTGATAGTTCCGTGCAGAGACCGTGCGAAAAGCACACAGACCCCATTATAGTGTATGTGCTTTCACTGCACACCGCTGTTCGGGCAGGTCTCCATGCAGACTCCTCCGAACGGATTACCAATGCAGATGTGAAGGAGTCCTTAGGCTAAGGTCCCATGCTGTGAAATGCAGCGAAAAAAAATATGGCAGAAACGCATCTCGTTTTTTTTTTCCACGTGACATATGCATTTGAAATATGCAGCTTTTACGTTGCAGATTTTTTGAGCCAAATCGAAGAATGGCTACAAAAGGAATAGGAGATAAATAAGAAGTACTTTTACATCTACCTTCTGCTCAATCCACTCCTGGCTTTGTCTCAAAGAAAACGCAGCAAACTCTGCAACAAAAAAAACCTGCGTTTCCATAATGTGGCGTCTAGGGGTATTCCCACAAACATAACCATTTTTAAATTTGTAGATAACTAAAAGTTAAACATTTTTGCAAATATAAGTACGGTAATTAAGCATTATATGTTGTGTTCACAGTCTTGTTGTCTTTATCGGTTGCCAGTGGATACAACCATGAATACGGGAACTTTCTAAGGTCCAAAAATCAGCTATGATTTCCTTATTGTGGCCAGGATATCGCCTGATACATGTAGTGTCCCTGCCTGATAACCCAGCTACAATAAGAAAATCATGGCTGGGGTCCTGACAAGTCCCAGACCATAGAAAGGTTCTGTGTTGGTGGTTGTATCCATTGGCAGCTGATCAAGACAACAGACTGTCACCACTAAGATGATTAGAGAAAATCTTTAAAACTGCAGAATTTGTAACTACTTATATTTATAAAAATGTTTAACTTTTAATTATCTACAAATATAGATATGATTATATTCATGGGAATACCCCTTTAAACTTACATTGGTGGAGTGAGTTTATTAGAAGTACATCTCTGACTTTGGAGCATTAATGTATACATAATGCTAGGTTCACACTCGCGTTCAGATTTCCGTCCTTCGGGGACCCGAAAGATGTAAACCCTATCCACTTAAAAAGTGGTTACATGCAGAAACCCACGGACCCCATAGACTATAATGGGGTCAACCGAATTTATACTGAGATGGATGGAGAGAAAAGTCCTTCTCGAAGGATTTTTCTCTCCACCGATTTAAGCAGAATCTGGGACAGAGCCCAGCGAACGCTAGTGTGAACTGTTTGACTTAGGGATGGGACTACGTCTCTGTTTGTAAGAAGTTATTAAGATGTTTACATTGTACATTGACTAATAATTTGAATCGGATGAAGAAATTGCTTTCTGCCAACAGTCGGAAGTTGTGTCTGCCTTCAGACAGGCACAGAGAAAGGTTAATTCCGTAGCTATACTGGTGGCAGGAATGAGGGTCCTATTTCGAGAGAATTCAGACATCATTGAAGACATGAATATTTACTATGGTGGTGCCGGCACAAGAACGGTCCAAGCAAACAAGGCGAGAGAAGCAGTAATTGGAAGGTTTGTGACAATATTGTTTTGTGGTTTATTATTACATAAGTCGAATGAGCCACAGATTTTGATTTAACCCTTTTATTTAACCAGGAAGTGGAATGAGGAGACACTGGGTGACGCTTGTAGGTTCATTTTAGACGAGATTTCTCTTGCATCTTCTGCTCCTGGTGGGAAGGTGGAATACAGGAGAACCTTAAGTGTCAGCTTTTTTTTCAAGTTCTACCTAGAAGTGCTAGAAGCGTTACAAGCCCTGAAACCAGAGGTAGGTTACTTGGGTTTACTGCATTATAAAAGAATCTACATCTAAAGAAAGCTATTTAAACATGTTCGTAACTATACAATTACTTTCCAATTATAGAGTAAAAGATTAAAGCAGTATTCCATTAAAACAAGGCTATCCCCTATCCACTAAATAGAGGACAACTGCTCCAGACCCCAGTGTTCACAAGAGCATCCACCTTACCATTCCATTTACTGTCTACACACTCACAAAGACCAAGTGATGTACTAGTGTATGGACTAGGCCTACAGAGGTCATGACCCTTATTCTAGTGAGCAGTGAAGGGTCAAAACAATCAGACTCCCCTCTGATCTAGCAGTTATCCCTTATCAAGTGGATAGATAATAGCTAGAGATGAGCGAACACCGTTCAATCGAATAGGTATTCGATCGAATATCAGGCCATTCGAGGTATTCGTTTCCAATCAAATATGACGCGGCATACGCAGTAAAAATTCATATCCCCTCCCACCTTCCCTGGCGCGTTTTTTGCACCAATAACTGTGCAGGGGAGGTGAGACAGGAACTACGACAACAGAGGCATTGAAAAAAAATTGAAAAAACCCATTAGCTGCCGAAAACATGTGACCTCCCATTTATAAGAATAGTCAGCGCCATCTTCGTTACATTTGCTGTGAGAGATAGGGAGAGAGAGAGATCTGCTGAGGGCTAGAGAGGATTAGCTTCTAGTAGGCAGGGAAAAACTGAAGAAAAACAACAGCTCTTTTCAGAGCTATATACTAAAGGGAGAGGAGTCTAGCTTTCCATGGGGTGTCCCCCAAAAACAGGAATACAGAGCAATTCAGTCCAGTTCTATACGCTCAACCCAGCTTTCCACGGGGTGTCCCCCCATAACACCTAACAGGGATACAGAGCAATTCAGTCCAGTTCTATTCGCTCAACCCAGCTTTCCTCGGTGTATAGACCATTAAAATACGTAAACAAACAAATACATTGAGACTCCCAAAATATAATAAAATATGAAAAAGTTTATTAATAAATCAACATAATATCAAATAATAAACAACAAAAGAGAAATAGGGAAGACAAACAAGGGGATAAATCCCCCCACCAAAGGTGGCAGTATAATACCGTACCCTCCCACAGATGAGAACCGAGAAGCTAACCCAGATAATCTCAAAATATTGTAATGGAAATAAATGTCTGAAAAAGTGAAAGAAATCCAGATCAGAAGATTAACATAATATATGAAATATATATCAGTCTGACTGGAAAAGTAATAGCGCACCCCATAAACATAAATACCATCAGAATAAATACTCTCCTTGAAGGAGATATTAACACGTACCCATAGGTGCAGACATTTTTCCAAGTAAAGCTGTATAATATCAGGGAAGGTTCTCAGTGCATCATCAGTGGGATTAAAAGAAACGGGCTTCTTCCCACCAACCCACCATCTCCCAGACGTTTGAGTGCAGGCAAAAATACAGCACTACCCACCCACATGCACAAGCCTTAAACGCGCACATCTCCAAACTCCTGGCCCAGGAGATGTTGCCGTTCCGGCTTGTGGAAACTCAGGCTTTCCATGACCTAGCCGTCACTACTTCTCCCGCTGTGCTGTCCCCGCCTTGCACCAGCATGTGTCACGCAACATCAGGTGGGCCCTTAGTTACGCGCTTTGCACAAAGGTCCACTTGACCATTGACGTGTGGACAAATGCATGTGGACAGGGACGCTACATTTCACTGATGGCACCCCGAGTGAATGTAGTTGAGGCTGGGACCAGGTCACAAACTGGGGCGGTGTACCTCATTTCCCCACCCAACATTCCTGGCAGGGGCTCTGAACCACCACCTTCCTCCTCCTCCATCACATCAACCCCAGCTACCTGCTGAAAATGCTGCAGCACTGGCGTGGGGAGAAGTCAGCAGGCCGTGCTGAAGCTCATCAACTTGTGGGACAGACAGCACACTGCCTCTGAGGTGAGGGATGCCCTCCTCAATGAGACGTCAACATGGTTTTCGCTGCTGCACCTGGGCCCAGGCATGGTCGTGTGTGATAACGGCCGGAACCTGGTAGCGGCTCTGGAGCTTGCCAACCTCCAACACATTCCATGCCTGGCCCATGTTTTCAATTTAGTTGTGCAACGGTTTTTAAAAACGTACCTCAATTTACCAGAGCTACTAGTGAAAGTGCGGCGCTTGGGCGCCCACTTTCGCAAGTCTACAGTAGCCGCTGCTAGCCTCCGAAGCCTCCAGCAACGCCTCCATCTTCCAGAACACCGACTGTTGTGCGACATCCCCACATGCTGGAACTGACATACCACATGTTGAGCAGAGTGTGTGAGCAGCAGAGACCCTTGATGGAGTACCCTCTCCAAAACCCAAGGGTTCCTCAGAGTCAGCTCCCGCAGTTTCTGCACCATGAGTGGCCATGGATGGCAGACTTAGTCGAGATCTTGCGTGTCTTTGAGGAGTCCACCAAGAGGGTCAGCTGTGACGACACACTCATGAGTGCGCTCCTGTGTGTGATGCGAGAATCCCTCATTGCCATCAGGGATAACGAATTGGACGCTGAGTAGTCGGGCATAGGAGCAAAACCATCCCAGCAGGATAGTCAGGGCACAGGGAGGAAGAGGAGGATGACAAAGTGGCAGGTCACACAGGAGGCTAGCGGGGAAGTTCAGTGCATCCCATTGCTGCAGCGCGGTTGGGGAGAAATGGAGGAGGAAATGGAGAGTGACCATTCCGGTGGGGGCAGCCAAGTTATGCCAAGTAACACTCTGGCACACATGGCTGAATACATGTTGGAGTGCTTTTCAACTGACAAACACATTGTCAAAATCCTGGAGAGCAACCACTACTGGATTTTTGCAATCCTCGACACCTGGTATAAATTTTATTCCGGTAGAGGGAATGGCCAATCGCATCAGTGATTGCCACAAGCAACTGGTGCAGAATATGATGGAGATGTTTCCATCAACTCTCGTTGGCGGCAGAGAGGAGAGTTCCTCCAACAGGCTAACAACTGCCATCCGGTCCACACCCAGCAGGGGCACACTCTCCAAGGTCTAGGACATGTTAATGGCACCCCCTCGCCAAACTACCACCACTGAGGGGCCTAGTGTCACCAGGAGGGACAAGTATAGGCGCATGTTGCGGCAGTACCTGGCCGACCCCAGCCCTGTCCTCTCCGATCCCTCTGCGCCCTATACTTATTGGGTCTCCAAGTTGGATTTGTGGCTGGAACTTGCGCTGTACGCATTGGAGGTCCTTTCCTGCTCTGCCGCGTGCTTTCGGAAAGGGTCTTCAGCCGGTGGCATAAATACGGATAAGCGCAGCCGGCTGTCAGCTGACAGTGCTGACTGACTGACGCTGATCAAAATGAACAGCCACTGGATAGACCCATAATTTTCATGTCCACCGATGACAAGCACCCCGACATGAAGTTGCATGTGTGTGCTCAACCTCTAAAATTCCTCCTCCTCCTCCTCATACTCCTCCACCATCAGCGTTGCACAATTCTGCTCCTACTAGGCTCAAACTACCCTGATACCCCCAACTCTGCTGGTTAGAGTCTCAATCCACCCGGATTCCCCCAAACTCTGCTGGTTAGAGGCTCAACTCACTCCAAGGGCCAAAAACACTGTTGGTGCAAGGCTCAACTCACTCCAAGGGCCAAAAACACTGTTGGTGCAAGGCTCAACTAAGTTAAAGGGCCTAAAACTCTGCTGGTAGCTCAGCTTATGGGCCTGTAACTTAATTTGGAAGGTCTCACGTTAAGGGCCAGAAAAGTGAATTTTGGAAGGCCTTACCACATCACACACACACACACACACACACACACACACACACACTCACACACATCCACAATGACAGTTCAGGGTGGGTACTGTTGGATTTCCCATTGCCTATTCCATCTGTGGTTGTCATGGGCAACATGATTTAAATGGGTGCTTGTTAAGGTTTCATTAGAGTAAAATTTGGGTTTCTTTCCATCCAGTTGGGGAGGAAAGAAGGTTTCCAGGTATTTTTCCAGTTTCATAGAGGTTTTTTTGAGTGTGGAAAGTGTGTAGTTGATAGGCTGTGATGGTGGGGTAAAACTGTGACTTGGGCATGTTAGATGCCCCCAGACATGCTTCCCCTGCTGTGTTTCCAGGGTGTTGGCATCATTTCCTGGGGTGTCATAGTGGACTTGGTGACCTTCCTGAGTCGAATGGTGGGTTCCCCTGAAACGAAGCATTTTTCCCCATAGACTATAATGGGGTTCGATATTCGTTTCGAATAGTCGAATATTGAGCGGCTATTCGAAACGAATATCGAATATTTTACTGTTTGCTCATCTCTAATAATAGCTTTTTATTACTGGAATGACCCTTTAAATTATAAGGAAGATGTTTGTTCTCGTACCGTGTTAGCCAGTGGTTATGAAATATAAAAAAACAAAAAACTTGCTTCAGTGGGTGATACCTTTTTTAATGGCTAACTCATAATGATGACAGAATATGACGTTTCGAAGCTTACTGGTATCACCCACTGAAGACTTGCAAGTTTTTTGTTCCTTTAGATTATAAAATTTTGTTGCCTGTATCTGCCACTAGGGGGCACTCACTGCATAGATCTAAACAGTTCCCATTGTCTTGAAAAGCTTTATAAATCTGCATGGTGAGCTGCTTGCAGAGAATGATAGGTATGTTTTAAGGACATGCACATAAGTAACTGATTTTTGCACATTTTAATGTGTTTAATTGTTTATTTTGTTCTAGGGTGGTGTCAATGGGCACATCTATCCTCCCAATAAATATGAGAGCAACAAAAATTCTGTAATCCAGAATGCAACACTAAAAACTATACAGAAATATCAGGTAAAAGAAAAATGAAGAATATTTTTTTAGGCTAAGGCCCAGATAGCAGGCCGCAGTGAAAAAACGCAGCAGGAACAACCATTGCGGAAATTCATCACAGCTTTTCCTGCAGCATTTATCATAGAAAGTCCGCAAAGCAAAGTTTTCCTTGCGGACTTTCTGCATCAGTTATACCTATGGTGAAGCCACCAGACTTTCCATAGGTATAATCTACATGCTGCGGTTTAAAAAATGTGATGATTTTGGAAATTGCAGCATTTTCGCTGCACATACTTTTCTGCAATGTGTGGATGGGATTCACTAAAGTCCCATCCGCTTTGCAGGGATTGTAAAGCGCCCTGGTTTTTGCTGTAGCATTTATGTCACGTGGGGCTTCAGCTTCAGAAAGGATTTTTGTGGTGTTGTTTTTCAATTATGACTATGTAAGGGTAAGTTGACACAGAGTTTTTTGGATCGGAACCGGTTCTGATTCAAAAACCGGGTAGCCGGTGCACTGCATTCATTAGGCCTAATGAATGGGCCTAGTCTGGAGGAGGGAGTTTCTTCAGGTCGAATCACGAGGCGACTCAGCCTGAAGAATGAACATCTCGCTTCTTTTTTCCAGGAGCTGGAAGAAACGGCTCCTGGATAAAGCTCCTGAGCGGCTCCCAATTGGGGTCGTTTACGAGTCTATGTAGCACTGCTGCTATTCAGCAATAGGAGTGGTACATCAGCCCTGTCCACTGTATAGTGGTGCGTCCAGGTAATTGCCGCACCACTCCTATTGCTTGAACAAGTGTGGTTCTGCACGCAATCTCCAGGCCCTTTCATGTCCTTGGAGATGGGCGCTATAAAGCTGACATTGTGCTTAATATAGTGCACTTTGCTGGTATGCGCCCCTATGCTGGAGATATCAGTGCCATTAGTTTCGGCACCAATATGCCTAAACTGTCAGAAAAGCGGGCCTTATAGCTGTGAGGAAGACATACCACCCATCTCTGAGGACATGAAAACTCCTCTTTAAGGTGGACGACCACCTTTGGTATACAGCAATCTGAAGTCTTTATCTATTAACTAATATTTTGAACATGGTAGCTAAAAATATGGGGTTTTATGTAGATTTAGAATATTTCTCCATACATTAGTACAATGAATGAACATAAGTTGTTGCATCTTTTACAGGACATTACAGCTCACCAAGCAATCCAGGATGCAGTTGGGCGTCCTATCATGCACCATTCAGCCATGATGCAAGTGTCTGGTGAAGCAGTGTACTGTGATGACATGCCTGTCATGGAGGGAGAGCTGTTTTTAGCTTTGGTCACAAGCTCAAGAGCTCATGCAAAAATCATGTGAGTACAGTCTGTGCTCAATAAGCACTTTGTTCCTCTTTTTAGTGATTTTACTAATTATATATCCATACACCTCCCAACCGTCCCGGATTCAGCGGGACAGTCCCGGATTCTGGGTTGTGTCCTGCAGTCCCGATCAACGGGAGGTATGTCCCGGTTTCAACTCATCTGCCTCCGGAGAGAACGTAGATGAGTAGAATACAGTGGTGAAGCAGGAGCGGACACGAGCTTCGGGAGCTGTAGGGACAATGTGATGACATCACTCACATCGCACCTGCAGCTCCGGGAATAAAAGACTGCACAGCAGGGAAGTAAGGAGAGGTGAGTACCAGTGTTTTTTACGTGAAACTTTTACAGCTCAAGGCCCCCTTCACACAGAGCATACGCTGGCTGATTCTGAACGTGTAAACGTTCTGAATCAGCGGCATTTAAAACAGATCCCATTGCTTTCTATGGGAGTCGGCATACGTGCACTCCCCATAGAAATGAATGGGCTGCTTTTTTCCATTCATTTCTGTTTTAAATGCCACTGATTCAGAACATTTACACTTTCAGAATCAGCCAGCGTATACTCCATGTGAAGGGGCCCCGACATTAAACTGTGGGGGCAGTTGGAAGTAGGAAAATGTACTGGGGGCGTATGAGGAGGGCATTAAACTGGGTGGCGCAAATTAAGAGGGACATTAAATTGGGGGTATATGAGGGGGACATTATACTTTGAGGGCAGATAGAGAAGAACATTAAACCTTGGAGACAGATGAAGGGGGTATTAAACTAGCGGCAACTGGAGGGGGACATTAAACCTGGGGTAGCTGGAGGATGACATTAAACTGAGGGCAACTGGAGGGGAACATTAATGATTTTTAAAAAATGCCGCCCCCAGTGTATTCCATAAGGCACCGCCTGAGGTCACCTCATGGAAGATCCACCCCTGCATATACCACATTTGGTACTATATGAGAGGTATGATTCAGTAGGACTACCATTAAAAACATTGTAGGGGTGTTTTATAACCAATGCATCAGACCCTCTACTGGCACATGTCCTTGTGTGAGGACATCATTGCTGTGGCAAGAAGCAAAGATCCGCCCAAGACCAGGGAGTAGCGGGGGATCTGTGAGGTGTGACTTTTTTTAAAATTTTTGTCCATTATCTAAGTTGGCTTAACAATATTTGTAGTCGGCTTGAGAAACCGATGTCATCTGTTGATGTCATCTGTGTCCGGTGGCGGTCCATTCACTGTGACCATAACAGGCTGACCATGTAGAGCGAGCGTGACTCAGAAGAGCATTGTAAAATCTATTTCTGTTTCATTCACACAAATGGGGGTACAGCATTCTGTCCCTCACTAACCGGACATGATTTATATATAGTAGCAGTATACTACCAGTGTTTTCATTTAAGAAGCCCCTGTACATAGCCTTACAAGTTCTGAGGAGGTGTGAACTCTATTACTGTAGCACTTGTGGCGACAATAAAGAAATGTCTAAGGTATAAGGTATAAAATTCTGTGTGCTTTTTAATAAATGAAATCTTATCATTTTCAGTATACCTCTATTCAGCAAGTGTTCTGGTTATTTTATCCTATGTGTCCTTATGTGTCACAGATCTTTAGATGTGAGCGAAGCAATGAGCATGCCAGGAGTGTGTGATGTTATTACTGCCAAAGATGTTCCCGGAACAAATGACTTTACTTATTATCACTGGCCCGACCAGTTAATGGCAGACAATAAGGTACGTTACTATCACATGAATCAGTAATCCTTACAAGATCCTAACTAATCCTAGCTTTGTATCTGTTCTACTTGTCCTTAAAGGGGTTGTCCATTTTAAAGTAACCATATATTGGTCTTTATGAATAAAACCTGACACTAAGCCCCGTTGTAGACGATCATATGAATAGTCAGTGTGCTATTTGAGCCCATATACATAAGGGTGCATTCACACGATTTAACGTGCAGCGTGATCTGGCACGTATACGGCGTGTCAGAGTTTGCACGCCGTAAAAGCTCCGATTCATTTCAATGGGAGTTAGGATCGTATACACAATTTACTGTGAATTACACAGTCCTGTGTGCGGGCCGACAGTTCAGGCCACAAAATATGGAACAGGGCCTACTCCTGTCTGATTTTGTGGCTCCTGATCATGTATCATAGGGGCTGTGGAAGCATGGTTGTTGCACAGGTGGCACATGGATGATATCCGTGTGCCCCCGGTGCGCTGCCTATGCCATTCATTCACGGCAGCTGGTTAGCAAATGGTTGTGTTCAACTGGCTTTACTTTGAGGCTCTGTTAAACCCTCTGTGCCTTTTCCTTACATATGACGTCACCGCCATGCCTTGTTCCTTTGTTTGAAACTTGACAGTTCTGTAAGGATTTTCTTTGCAGGGATTTTCAATTACACCACAGATAAGACAGTCAGGATTCCGATAACACCTCTATAGGTAACACCACATAATACCTATCATTGCATCCAGTGTCAACAATAGATGACATCACAGTTTATCACTCCCCTTCCTTATTTAGACAACACTCCTATAAACCTCAAAGAATCTGCTTTAGTCTATTTCTACCTATGGCCATGTTTAGAGCTAGTTCACACGGGATTCTGTGTGAGCACATTGCAGTGCACTGGCATCCCGTCGCGGCTTTCAGCGACAGCGTGATGACGCAAGGCAGATGCCAGGGCTTAATCAGCCACGGAATCCGCCTGAAGAAAGGGCAGCTCGCTTCTTTTTTCCATGAGCCGGAACAAACCGCACACAGAGAAAGGAAATGACCGGCTCCCTGGAGCAGAGGAGAAGCTCAGAAAAGATGGTAACCCCCATATTCAAGTACAGAAAACATAACTAAAAATCTGCAATCAGAAAATAAATAAATAAAAGGATTATATATGTCACTATCTGTTTTAATTAAAAAAAATGATGAAATATGAATTATTAAGAATTGTTGCATATCTCAGATGATCCATGTAACAGGAAAAAAAAACTTTACTTCAGGCACAAAATGAGTAAAATAAAATAGAGCCTTAATTTCAGGCAAAACAAAACAACATCCTGCTCGTCTGAGCAACTAAATAAACAGTATTGATTACCTAAATATACGTGTGGCTTACTAACAGCTACACAAACAAGCCAATCAAGCACAATATTGTCTATCCAGACTCAGAGAAACAGGACAGACCCAGACACCTCCTCTCACTCCCTGGATCTACCTTGAAGTGCAGAATCTGCAACCTTTTATGGGCCAGTAATGAGCCTATGACCCACACCTGGTGGAAGCCTTCTCCAGACCCGCCCTGGACCACACACACATAGGTCAGAAACTGTACAATTGAAAGTAGGCTCCAGTACCCCATTGGACTGCATTTAGGCTGGATACAAGATGAGATATGGTTGGGCATGGAAGCATACAGGTTGGGCATGGAAGCATACAGGTTCTATACATTTGCCCAGAGATGTTGCAGCTGGACCTGTAGATCCTGCACACTTATAGGTTGCCATCCCATAAGTTGGTGTCTCAGTTCATCTCATAAATGCTCGATTGGTGATAAATCTGACAATTGGGCAGGTCAAAGATATGTTCAGTCAATTTGGTGGAGACATTCCTGGAAAACCTTTGGTGTAGGTGGGTGAGCCATGCCATGAGAGGTAAGACTTGTGGTCTCAGGATGTTCAGCACATATTATTCAGTATTAATGATCATCATATGACTGCTAGGGATAACCAGCTGTCATATACAATGGCCTCTCACATCATCACACCAGTAATTGGGGAAGTGTGTAGTTCCACAGTAAGGGCAGGATTGAAGTGCTCACCATGAAGTCCCCATATTCGAATGCTGTTGACTGAACGCAAACTGAACCTGGATTCTTTTCTAAAGATAATACCATTCAGCCTGTAGGAGATTTCTCACTTGTGACACTCGCTGTGACACCACATTTCCTTCTGTTAAGTGCCTGGAAATGGTCCAGACTGGGTGTGTAATGAAGGTACCACCTGTGTCTGGATAGCGGACAAGGAAACTGTGGGAACTGTTTGTGCTAGTTGGCACATCAAGTGGTGGTCTGGCAGCTAGCCATAATGGCCTAGATGGCAGGCAATGATCCGGTTTGACTCAGTCCTACGATACATGGTCTCTTAAAATTGTAATTTGTAAAAAAAAAAAAGGCAAAATCTGTTTGAGTGCATCATAAAAGTATGTCTCAGTCAAGAATCTCACATCAGATATCAGAGAGTAGCATCTGAGAGCCTTTGTTATAGGACAGGGAGGAGGTACAAGTGCTTCCCCCGCTGCCCTGTAACAAAGGCTTCAGTCAGACCACACCTGTAACCATTTACATATCTGCCTGATATCTATCTGCTCGCTGAGTTTTGCAGTGATCCAACATTACCACTTGGGTGTGTTATGTTTTTGTGTTAATGAGTGTAATTACCTTCCTGTATCTGAGCCACATGACTATTATCATTGTACATACCTGGGGAAAGCAAATTACTCAGGGACGTTACCTCTACTCGTAAGCAGCAACAAAGTGATGGTGTATAACCCTTTCCATGCCTGTTCACTTTCCTATAGCTAAACATTTTTTTATCAAAAGTATTAATTTACCAAAGTTATTGTTCTGATTTGAATATCAGCTGCAGTGCCCCTAAGGAAGTACAATATACATACATGAACATGCTTTGCAGTATGTTATGTTTATAGGAGTTTTCAGTGACTTTTTAGTTGATGACCTAAAGATTTATGGGAGTCTACTCCTGGGACCCACAAGAATCCAAAAGGGTTAGTGCACACAGAGATTTTTGAAGCTGAATTGGGAGGCTTTTTTTGGATGCTGATTTTGAGGCGGAATCAGCGTCAAAATCAGCGCCAAAAAACTCCATCTGCAGTAACCCAAAGCAGCAGAGGCAGATCCAGAGCTCCACTTCTGCTTCACAGGTTATGTGCCATCACATTCATTGGTCATGTGGCCTGATCACAGTTCAAGTGAATGAGCTGAGCTGTGATACCAAGAACAGCCATTCTACAAATGTGCTTGGTAAGTACTGAAGAGGCTGCAGCACTTAGTGAAACACTGCAACCTCTTTAAACAGCTGATTGTTGGGGCCTGGGTATCAGATCCCTGCTGATCTCTAATTGATGTCCTTTCCTAAGAATAGGTCATCAATTAATTAGTCCCAGGAAAACCCCTGTACTACACGGCATGTGAATCATCTTAAAGAGGACCTTTCACCATTTTGCCCACAGGCAGTGTTATATACTGCCGGAAAGCTGACAGTGCGCTGTGTTCAGCACACTGTCGGCTTTCCCGATCTGTGCCCGGTGTGAAGAGCTTACGGTCCGGTACCGTAGCTCTTCTATAATCAGAAGGGCGTTTCTGACAGTTAGCCAGAGACGTCTTTCTTCACAGCAAAGCCAATCGCTCTGTACTGTGGAGCAGGGAGGAACGCCCCCTCCCTCTGCTCGCAGTACTCGTCCATATACGAGCATTATCAGGGAGGGGAGGGGGCGTTCCTCCCTGCTGTCACAGCACAGCGCGATTGGCTATGCTGGGAAGAAGGACGTCTCTGGCTAATGGTCAGAAACGCCCTTCTGACCATAGAAGAGCTACGGTACCGGACCGTAAGCTCTTCACACCGGGCACAGATCGGGAAAGCCGACAGTGTGCTGAACTCAGCGCACTGTCAGCTTTCCGGCAGTATATAGAACTGCCTGTGGGCAAAATGGTGAAAGGTCCTCTTTAAATAAAGTGCTACCTTGTGTCTTCTCCCTTCACTGCTGGATGACGCTGTATGTGAGGCAAAGTGAACGAAGTAAAAAATACTTGTTAGGGAGCCTTCACATGGAGTAAACGCGTGTGTATTTTTGCAAAATACACACGTAAAAATAAGACTCCCATTGACTTCAATGACATTTTACAGGTGTATTTTTACACGTGTAAAAAATATCATTGAAGTCAATTTTGCCAAAATACACGCACGTTTCCTCCGTGTGAACGGACCTTAGCATAGTGTGTTAGTAAGAAATACTTGTTACATAGTGAGACTGTGTAAAGATTTAAAGGGATTCTACCATTAAAAAACTTTTTTTTTCTAGGTAACACGTCGGAATAGCCTTTAGAAAGGCTATTCGTCTCCTACCTTTGGAAGTGATCTCCATCGCGCCGTTCGTTCGAAATACCGGTTTGTACCGGTATGCTAATTAGTTCTTTCGCAGCGATGGGGGCGTCCCCCAGCGCAGGAGATGCGATGGGGCGTCCCCATTGCTGCTTGAAAACCGACTCCAGCGCTGCATCTGTCTTCTTCTGCATCCTCCCCTTCCTTCTTCGGCTGGACGTCGGACGCCTGCACAGTACGCTCTGTTCGGGGAACTTGCAGTGTCGGCACTAAAGCCGCGGGCATGCGCAGTATGTTCGGCGAAGTTCGCCGAACAGAGCGTACTGCGCAGGCGTCCGACGTCAAGCCGAAGAAGGAAGGGGAGGATGCAGAAGAAGATAGAGGCGGCACTGGAGTCAGTTTTCGAGCAGCAATGGGGACGCCCCCATCGCTGCGAGAGAACTAATTAGCATACCGGTACAAACCGGTATTTTGAACGAACGGCGCGGCGGAGAGCACTTCCAAAGGTAGGAGACGAATAGCCTTTCTAAAGTCTATTCCGACGTGTTACCTAGAAAAAAAAAGTTGTTTAATGGTAGAATCCCTTTAAAATGCTACATTTTAGCCTAATGGCTAATTTTTATGGTCTACAAGAAAATTAGAATTCAGCTGTGTTTCTTTTTGTAAAGGTGCACTGTGTTGGGTATATTATCTGCGCTGTTGTGGCAGACAAACCAGAGCGTGCAAAACAAGCCGCCAAAAAGGTGAAAATTGTTTATGAAGACTTGGAACCAGCGATTCTCACCATTGAGGTAAAACACTGATATATATATATGATAAAAATGTGAAGTATTGTTACAATACGCTGTATACTGAGTATCTGCTAACTGTATACCATTTTTCTTGAATTATCTCTTTATTAAAACATAGTGAAATAATGAATCACTATAAATAAGGCAGACACACTGACAAGCAGTTTTTAAGCCTATACTTTTAACCTCTTGAGCAGTATATTATTCACTTCGAGCTCACCATGCTGCCTGGCTTTGCCACTTTTTAGCATTTGTACCTGGTTTGCAACATCAAGCATTTATTTGATGGCTAAAGTAAGGTCTATTAAAATGGAGATATTTTGTATAAATCACAGAGTTTGAAGAATATAGCTCCAGCTATATAAATATATACTGCAGGCAACATGTTATAGAGCAGGAACAGCTATGCAGATTGACATATAGATTTGCGGATAAAGATTTAGTATTATTTGCAATTTATTGATCAAAACTTCTGCTCTTTCTGACCTTAGTGGGTCCTACTCAGTGACTGACAGCTATGTCTGCATGTAAACTAATAAAGGGAAGCCTGCCAGTCATTGAACAGCCATGCCCAGAATGAACAGGTCAATACATTTCAAGATGAATCTTTTCATATAAAACTAATACCAAATCCGCTCAGTTTCTCCTGCTCTATGACATGCTGCCTTTCAAAAAGACTTTGTTTTTAATATGACAAGTTCCCTTTAAACCATGCACCTAGCTCATCCATATATTGGCCAGCATGAAATACATATTTTCACCTGGAAAATGCATGCTCCCCCCCCCCCCCCTTGTCTCCATTCATAGGTTTGCAGAGTGGGGGGGACTGGAAGACTTGTTACTCTGCTCCCCCTGCTGATCTTCCACCTACTAGACTAGATGTATTGTTAATGAAGAGTCAATAACTAGAGAGTTATTAAAATATTAGTATATCACTAAAATAATCCATTTCCATGACTTGGTGTTTGACTGTATTTTTGCTGTGTGCTGATTTTGTGATATTTGTGCCCTTTACTAAAGGATGCAATAAAACAAAATTCCTTTTTTGAACCGGATAAGAAAATTCATTATGGTAATGTGGATGAGGGTTTCAAAACAGCAGACCACGTATTTGAAGGTGAGTGTTAGGCATTTATTAACTTATATCTGGAGTAATATCATATAAGTGGATTACATTAACTGTATATACATACATTAAACATTAAAATGTACATATATATGTGTTAAGGTAGATAGGGCCCTCTGACCTACTAGTCTCTGAGCAGCTTCACAGCTTGCACCAATAGTATGCCGGTCCCTGGATTTAGCGTATATCAGTGTATCACTTACTTATAATAAAGCACCTATGGGCCCAGAACTGACTGCAGTAAGGCCTTAGTCACACGTATGCACTTATTGAAGATGTGTGATAATCACGGACTGCACCCCACCTTACTACTCTCAGGTCCTGTGCTGTGCGTTATTAATCTCTATAGATTACAGATAAACTTTTTTTAATTTCCTATAATTTTCAGTTTCTGTGGGCTTCTAGAAAATGGACAGCACACGTAAGGCATAAGTATACTGTCTGTGATTTTCATGGACCCATAGGCTAAGTTCATAGGGGTATTTTGGTCAGGATTTTGAGGCCGTATCCACCTCAAAATCCTGACCAAAAAGACGTTGAAATCAATGGGAGCCGGTCAGTTCTTTTGTTCAAGAAAAAGAAGCAACATGCTCATTCATGGATTCGCCTCACGAATCCGCCTGAAGACACTCCCTCCTCCTAACTAGGTCCATTCATTGGGCCTAATCCGGACCGGAGTGTGTGACTGGATGCCGATGCACTGCATCGGCATCCAGTCACATCTACCCGTTTTTTGGTCCGGAAACTGAGGTGGCCTCCACCTCAGTTTCCGGAACAAAAAACCCCTTGTGAACCCGGCCATAGACTTTAATGGAGCTCCATGGCCTGCAAAATGGATTAAGGAGGAGCATGCCTCTGCCCTTTCTCCATGGAACAACAGTCTGTCCAAAACAAACAGGCGCCTATTAAAAGGAGGCCACACATGCAATTGTGATTTTCACAGGGATCACAGGTCCACAAGATGAGTATGTGTAGATAAGGCCTTTAAACACTCTGTGGCCCTGCCATACCCTTCTGTGCTATCTAACTGGCTTTAGTAATTCCCATAATTATCCTGATCTGGACTGTGAACTCTGTGATTTGGAGACAAAGGTCCACCTAGAATTAAGGGTTTACTTTTGGATGAGATCTAACTGCAACTACTTAGCACTTGGCCTGTCCAAGATTTTGTGAACTAACACTTAGAAATTACTATTATTTAGAAAAACTGAAAAGTTTACTTGTTTATCTACAAAGCTTACGGTATTTCTGTCACTTTTAACCCCTTCTATGTTGCAGCCATTTTTCATATTTCTTTTTAATTTTCTACTCCCCATTTTCCAAAAACCATAACTTAAAAAAAATATATAATTATTGGTTTTGTCTTATGGTCTTAAAGGGGTTGTCTAGGACCAGTAGGTAATTGAGACTGGTGATCTATCCACAGGATAGTCCATCAGTATCAGATCGGTCATGGTCTGACTCCCGTATCCTGTCCAGATTAGATGTTTCGGCTGCTGGATGCCATATACTGGGTAGGCTGGAAGAAGCCCCGCACCCATTCAAGTGAATGGAAATGGACCTGCAGTTCCAGATGCTAAATATACGTATACAGATATCCATACACTGCATACAATGTAGTGGTGGTGTCTAAAACTGCAGCCCTGCTTCTATTCACTTGTACAGGAGCAGGGCTGCTTGCAGCCGTATACCTAACATAAAAATGACACGTTAAGTATATTCTGTGGGTCAGTATGATCACACCAAAACCAAATTTATGTTATAATACTTGTAAAGAAATGGAAAACTTCAATAAAAATTTTTTTGTGTTGCCCTATTGTGATACCATTAGCTTTTTTAAATGACCATGTATGGAGCAGTATAAGGGCAATTCTTTGGCAAGACACTATAAATACCCTTTTGGGGACTGTGTGATATTTTAATCATATAATGAAAGCAGACCCTGGAATTATGGTATGTATTAATAACCATATATAAATACATATAAATGCACTCATCTTATTTTGTTTTATGATACAGGAGAGATATATATCAGAGGACAGGAGCATTTTTACATGGAGACCCAAAGCATCCGTGTTATTCCCAGCAAAAATGGCCAGGAAATGGATATCTACGCAGCAACACAAGATCCAACATACATGCAGGTGAGTCAAGAGTGGCCATCGCACACATTGCTCAACTGATGTGAAGAATAGTGATAAATGGTCCTAAATAGAGATGAGCGAACACTAAAATGTTCGAGGTTCGAAATTCGATTCGAACAGCCGCTCACTGTTCGAGTGTTCGAATGGGTTTCGAACCCCATTATAGTCTATGGGGAACATAAACTCGTTAAGGGGGAAACCCAAATTCGTGTCTGGCGGGTCACCAAGTCCACTATGACACCCCAGGAAATGATACCAACACCCTGGAATGACACTGGGACAGCAGGGGAAGCATGTCTGGGGGCATAAAAGTCACTTTATTTCATGGAAATCCCTGTCAGTTTGCGATTTTCGCAAGCTAACTTTTCCCCATAGAAATGCATTGGCCAGTGCTGATTGGCCAGAGTACGGAACTCGACCAATCAGCGCTGGCTCTGCTGGAGGAGGCGGAGTCTAAGATCGCTCCACACCAGTCTCCATTCAGGTCCGACCTTAGACTCCGCCTCCTCCCGCAGAGCCAGCGCTGATTGGCCGAAGGCTGGCCTATGCATTCCTATGCGAATGCAGAGACTTAGCAGTGCTGAGTCAGTTTTGCTCAACTACACATCTGATGCACACTCGGCACTGCTACATCAGATGTAGCAATCTGATGTAGCAGAGCCGAGGGTGCACTAGAACCCCTGTGCAAACTCAGTTCACGCTAATAGAATGCATTGGCCAGCGCTGATTGGCCAATGCATTCTATTAGCCCGATGAAGTAGAGCTGAATGTGTGTGCTAAGCACACACATTCAGCTCTACTTCATCGGGCTAATAGAATGCATTGGCCAGCGCTGATTGGCCAGAGTACGGAACTCGACCAATCAGCGCTGGCTCTGCTTGAGGAGGCGGAGTCTAAGATCGCTCCACACCAGTCTCCATTCAGGTCCGACCTTAGACTCCGCCTCCTCCAGCAGAGCCAGCGCTGATTGGCCGAATTCCGTACTCTGGCCAATCAGCGCTGGCCAATGCATTCTATTAGCTTGATGAAGCAGAGTGTGCACAAGGGTTCAAGCGCACCCTCGGCTCTGATGTAGCAGAGCCGAGGGTGCACAAGGGTTCAAGCGCACCCTCGGCTCTGATGTAGCAGAGCCGAGGCTGCACAAGGGTTCAAGCGCACCCTCGGCTCTGATGTAGCAGAGCCGAGGGTGCACAAGGGTTCAAGTGCACCCTCGGCTCTGCTACATCAGAGCCGAGGGTGCGCTTGAACCCTTGTGCAGCCTCGGCTCTGCTACATCAGAGCCGAGGGTGCGCTTGAACCCTTGTGCACACTCTGCTTCATCAAGCTAATAGAATGCATTGGCCAGCGCTGATTGGCCAATGCATTCTATTAGCCCGATGAAGTAGAGCTGAATGTGTGTGCTAAGCACACACATTCAGCACTGCTTCATCACGCCAATACAATGCATTAGCCAGTGCTGATTGGCCAGAGTACGGAATTCGGCCAATCAGCGCTGGCTCTGCTGGAGGAGGCGGAGTCTAAGGTCGGACCTGAATGGAGACTGGTGTGGAGCGATCTTAGACTCCGCCTCCTCCAGCAGAGCCAGCGCTGATTGGTCGAGTTCTGTACTCTGGCCAATCAGCGCTGGCCAATGCATCCCTATGGGAAAAAGTTTATCTCACAAAAATCACAATTACACACCCGATAGAGCCCCAAAAAGTTATTTTTAATAACATTCCCCCCTAAATAAAGGTTATCCCTAGCTATCTCTGCCTGTACAGCTATCCCTGTCTCATAGTCACAAAGTTCACATTCTCATATGACCCGGATTTGAAATCCACTATTCGTCTAAAATGGAGGTCACCTGATTTCGGCAGCCAATGACTTTTTCCAATTTTTTTCAATGCCCCCGGTGTCGTAGTTCCTGTCCCACCTCCCCTGCGCTGTTATTGGTGCAAAAAAGGCGCCAGGGAAGGTGGGAGGGGAATCGAATTTTGGCGCACTTTACCACGCGGTGTTCGATTCGATTCGAACATGGCGAACACCCTGATATCCGATCGAACATGTGTTCGATAGAACACTGTTCGCTCATCTCTAGTCCTAAATGGTCAGTGATGTCAGAGTATAAACTATGAATATATGTAAATATATTAAAGTATATATTCACCGGAGTGGTGATAGCAAAAATGGAACATCAGCATTCTCTTATGACTTTAGTAAAAAATTTTAAAAAACAACAACTTTCTAACATATTAAGACGTTCTGTATCACCAAATAATAGATTTTTGTGATTTTAATACCAGTCTTTTCTTAAAAGGGCTTAGTAGCGACAACTCTTGACATACCCTTTAACCGCATTAACTGCCATGTGAAGAGAATTGGCGGGGCATTCGGTGGCAAAATTGTAAAGACAGCCTACATAGCAGCAATAAGTGCCGTGGCTGCTCAGAAGTAAGTGTAATTCCAATATTGTGTATTTACTATAACCCTTCTTCACAACTTTCAAAGGACTGAAAGAGGAACAGAATGTGCAGTGTACTTTGGCGAATTTGGATTCACTCATTAGAATATGGTGACTCCAAATAAAAAAAAAATTGAATTTTTTTTTAAGAGGTACAGAATACCCCTTAAATAACATGTGACATGTTATATTGGCTGCAGTGTGAATGCCGTAAAAACAAGGCTTGTAAGAAGCTTGCCCAAACATAGTTTTTGTCCAATTCCACCCCATTCTGGTTTTGTTTCCAGCTTCTCAGTATATCATATGGAATAATAAATAGTAACATTACCAAGTACAATTTGTTCCGCAAACATTAAGCTCTCATACGGATCTGTGGATGGAAAAATAAAAAAGTTATAGGGTTTGGAAAGCAGGGAGTCAAAATCAAAAATATTTAAAGGAATTGTCCAATCTCTTTGAGGGCAAATAAATGTCACTGGGAGAATCTCCTGATCACCTTAGGGGTCCATTCAGACGGAGGAAAATGGTGTGGAATTTACCACTCTGAAAAAAAAGCGTCCCATGGATTTCAATGGGTTCTGCTAGCTTTTTTTTTTTTTTTTTTTCAGTAGTGGAATTTTCCGCTAGTGGAAATTCTGCTGGTGGAAAAAAAAGCTAGCAGAACCCATTGAAATCCATGGGAGGCTTTTTTTTTTCAGCGTGGAAAATTCCACACCAAATTCCTCACCATTTTCCTCCATGTAAATGGACCTTTTGGGCTAGTTCACACGGGGGGCAAGGAGGCGGATTTTGACAGCGTATTTCACCTCAAGATCCGCCTCTATACAATGGTGGTCTATGGAGACCACTACCGTTCACTTTTCCACTATCGGCATGTTGCCGATAGCGGAAAAAATAAGCGAGCTGCCCTTTCTTCAGGCGGATCCCGCGGCTCGCGGAGCCGCGGCTTCCGCCTGGCGGCAGCAACCTCCTGTGTTGGCCCATTCATTTGAGCCAACTCTGGAGGAGGAAGCCGCGACCGCAGCGGTCGTGGCAGGCGGGTTTTGACCCAAGAGTGACGCGGCTCCCCGCGTCACTCTCGGAGCCGAAATCCATCCCAGGGGCCCCTGTTTGAACTAGCCCTTGAACTCAATGGGTCTTTACGCGTGTATCACATTGAAAGCAATAAGTAAAAAAGCCTCACATTGACTTCAATGGGTAGTGCGTGTAAGACAGAACCCATTGAAGTCAATGGAATTCTGTTTTACTCTGCTCACTCTGAACGTGTTTACATGTCAGAATGAGCGGAATATTAACTCCATGTGAAAGCAGCCTTACGAAGTTCCATTCGTGTCTGTTTATAGGAAGTCTTGTAGCAGTACATCGGTTCTAAACATAATCCCAGTACCTTATAGAGGTGATTCTACATTTTCCAAACATGCTCCTGTTATTCAGCATTGGAGCCCCATTTTCATGTCAAATCATAATCTTATTTATATGTAAATGAGATGGAATTGGGCCTTAGCTTCTCTTTCGTTTCAGTTCTAGAAAATGAGCTCTTTGGAGCAATGAGGGTGTTGCTGCTTATCTCTTTGGAGCAACTACAACACCTTCATTGCTCCAAAGAGCTTATATCCATACTGACAAAGCAGTGATATCTCGGCAACTCAAGTAGCATTTGAGAAGAGAAAACCACCATTTGATTCAGGTGACTTTAGCCTATCTATCTGTGGGCCTGGACTAATCTGCTGGTTCTGGTGACTAATGTATTCTTTTTTTCATGTAGAACGAAACATCCTATTCGCTGTGTTTTAGAGCGAGATGAAGACATGCTAATAAAAGCTGGCAGGCATCCCTATCTAGGAAGATACAAAGTAAGTTATATAGAAAATTATTTCTGTCCAGCACCTGTTCTAATAAATAGCAGCCCCTTGCTGTTCCAGCGAACACGGCCATGCTCCGATCATCCACTAACTGGGGGAATGTGTCAGAGCTGGAGATTATTTGTTAGCAGCACACTATTTAAATATATATATTTTTGATGGATTGGGCAGCTTTGCCATGCTGTGACTCCATTCACTAACATGAGTGAAAGAGTTGCAGGGCAACACAGTGATCTTTGGTGACTCAACAAGAGTCACAGCCAAAGTCGTCAAAGAACGCAATGTTTTGAGAGTATTGTTATACCCCAGGAGGCAGCTGATCCCCACACAAGGCTATATAGGGATAGTCTGGGACCTTTATTGACATGAGGTCACTCTTTTTAGAGCGGTTCTACCCTCAGCAGGCAATATTGGCATCTTACAATGATATGCTCTGCAGTCTGTTTAATGGTGTAAGTGCAGGCACTACAGAGGACCTTCTTATTTTGTGATGGAGTGCCCCTCTGTAGACCTACATTATAGCCTTTGGTGTCTGTGTGGCATTGCTTCTCTACAGTGCTATTCACACTTATTATTATGTGGCACCACTTATGTCTGGTGCTATTCATACTAACTGTTGGGTATATATATATATATATATATATATATATATATATATATATATATATATATATATATATATTATTTACTTAACTGATATATATGCTTTATGTGTTTTAGGTGGGCTATATGAAAGATGGTAGAATTGTGGCGGCAGATATCAACTTATACAGCAATGGTGGATATGCTGTAACAGAATCTGTGTTTGTAAGTCTTATAAGAGTCTTTTCTTTCTCATCACATCATTATAAAGTTTGAGAGTCTGTAAATAGAAGCAATCTGTCTAACAACACCCCAACGGGGCCATGCATTCCTGTATTATAGTATTTACTTAAGTATCAGTTATCACAGTCACCTAAATGTGTTGCCTGATATACATCCATGTATCTCTTCCAGCTTAAAAAAAACAAAAAAACACTTGGTTTAACAAACCTATGCATGCGAAAGATTGGGAAGGGACATGCATTTGGACATAGACAACTTACGCTAGGTTCACACTAGAGCCCGGAATCCGTTCTCAGCTTTCCGTCTTCTGCATGCAGAAGACTGAAAGCTGTCAGACCGGGTCCGGCCGTGAGCACCGGTGAGCGTTTTATGCTCTCCGCCGCGAAACGTTTTTTTCTCTTTAGCACCTGTACATGTATATATGTGTGATATGTAGGAACTCCTCACATCGTACAAGTTTTTGGAAAGTACATTTTGTTTGCAGAGAGGAATTGCTTGTGTATTCACTTTAGTTGCTAGTAAATTTATGTACATTTTTTGCTTGCAATCTGCTGCAAAGTTGCATGAAGGTGGTTGTTTATATAAAACGTTAAGTTGTATTTGTAAAAATGGTATGCTGTGCAATCTCAAAAAATGGAGATTTTAGTATTGTAGCAGAGTTTGTTGTGTGCAGCATATATTTTTAACACATTAATGAATGATGACAAAATATTGCTTTGCTTCTATTTCAGTGTTTTTGAGAGTACGAGGTCTTGTTGATGATTGTGTTTGTAAATATAAATTTTGTATATCTTGACCTATTATTTTACATGTTTTTTGTGTGTGAACGCAAGATTGAATATTAATTTTACATGCAAATATATGTTTTCAATGCTTATTTAGAAAAAATAAAATAATTTGTGTTACAAAGTTACATGAAGGTGGAGAAGTCCATTGCTAACCCACTGAGACAAATGTAATCCTGAGGCTGTTTGCTTTCAAGAAATATATAGGGTCAGGCTAAAACCCCACGTTACATAGCGTTTTTTGGAGATTTTGCTGCATTTTTTTAGCCATAGTCAGGAGTAGCTTAAGGGTAAGTCCCCATGTAGTTTCCTATGGCAAAAAAGGGCTGCGCGAAAAACCACGGCAGCAACGCATCGGGTTTTTCCCGCATCACTTTTCACAGAAATTCCACCGAGGTTTCTTCTTCGAACTTTCTGCTTCAGTTATACCTATGGGGAACTGCCACTGTTTCTGTATATATAATTGACATGCTGTGATTTCCAAAACCGTCACAGAATCGCAGCTTGTCCGCTGCACGTATTTCTCCGCAAACTGGGGTGGGATTCGCTAGACTGTGACTGTAAAACGTGCATTTACGCCATGTGGGGCCTAAAAGCAGATATTTGTTCCTTCCAATTCTGATGAATTTAAGTGGTGTGGTGCATATAACTTTTGTTGTTACACTTGTAGAAACAAATATAAATTTATAGGCATTTATTTTTTATATAATGTACACTTTAAAATAAAAATTCTATGAGAAGGTACATATTCATATGCAGAGCTGAGTGACATTTTGACACAGTAGCCGGTGTCTGCTTTCAAAAAATATATAGGTATTGGGGTCTATAAATGCTGCAACTTACCAGGTTTTATTTGTATATCTCAAAAATATGAAAAATGTCCTGGCTATCAGAGGTGCAATATGTTCAAAAACCCCTGGCAGCAAAAGGGTTAAAACATAATATAACATCATAAATGAAGTTCAGACAATATCTGATTATAAAACAAACTAAAGATTTGCTTTTATAACACTATAGTAGTGTAAGAAGAAAGACAACTATTGACATACAATGTCAATAAGAAGGTAAAATAAGGCCGGCTGAATGTCAAGCATTTCTATCTGTCCTTGTAGAAGGAAACGCTCTGTGTTCTTGCCAAAGTGAGAGAAGACGTACTCAGCAATTATGGTATTTTTTTAGCTGGTGTCAAAGGATGAAGATATTTATAGAGCCAACATTCAGGTTTTATAACTCAGCCTTAGATTTTTATAATTTACAGGCTATGGACAGCATTTTGTTTTATATTGAATTGCATGTATTTTGTCTTACAGACGACCTTTCATGTCCTTGGGCACATGTAGTTTTATATACTGCTAGAAAGCCGATTTCACTGAATTCAGCGCACTGTCGGCTTTCCCATTATGTGAAGAGCTATCAGTGCTGTTACCGATAGCTCTTCACTGTCAGAAGGGCGTTACTGACAGTCTGTGAGGAACACCCCTCCTGACAGTAGTGTCCATAGTGCTATACTGTCAGAGGGGATGCAACTTACCGCCCAGTTATGACGCTGAGTGTTGAGAAACACCCTCCCCAGTACTAGTCTACGGATGAGTACTATCAGGAGGCAGCTTAGCGTCATAACTGGGCAGTAAGTTACGCCCCTTCTGACAGTATAGCGCTATGGAAACTACTGTCAGGAGGGGCGTTACTCACAGACTGTCAGAAACGCCTTTCTGACAGTGAAGAGCTATCGGTAACAGCACCGATAGCCCTTCCCCCAGAGCACATGAGGGGAAAGCCGATATTGTGCTGAATTCAGTGCACTGTCTGCTTTCTAGCGGTATATAAAACCGCATGTGCCTGAGGATATGAAAGGTCCTCTTTAAATAACTGAGAGCTCTCTAGTGGCTTTCTCCGCAGTCCCTCATATTTTATTTGATTCTGGGGAGCAGCACATGGTCCGTTTTTCAGCCATATTTACCGGCTTGAACTTCTTGCTGCGAGCAGGACTTTTAGCAGTATAGTTATGTATGATACTAGGAGTCCCGCTCCCAGCACGAACCTCAAGCTGGCAAATCCGGCTGATACACCGACCGTGTTTCACAGGTGTAACACAGGACTTCTGCTTGCTATGTAGTGGAGTACATGAATAGCTAGTAAAGTCAAATATAGCAAATATAGCAACATATGTAATTAAACCCAGTTATAAATAAATTCTTGTCAACATTTCAATAAAAATAATTGATACAAATGCATCTATAGTATTAAAAGTGTCTTTTGAATAATAAAATTTGATGTGGTCTACTTGTCACAGATAATGGAGATTTCGGTGCTACAGACAGATGCTTCATACCACATTCCTAATCTGAGATGCCGAGGAAGAGTTTGCAAGACAAATCTTCCATCAAACATATCATTTCGAGGTTTTGGGTTTCCTCAGTGTGCAATGATAACAGAAGTATGGATAGATCAAGTAGCAGCTAGGTGCAACTTACCTCCTCATAAGGTACGTCATGCTTTTAGATATGATTCATCTTTCATATTTCTTGCTCATTAGAGAATTAACAAAACGGTTGTAAAAATAGTAAATGGTTTTCAAATTTTGATTCCTTCCAGTGGCATAACTAAAGTCTTGTGGGCCTGGGTACAAACTTTTGTCCGGGGCCCCCTACCCCCTTCCTAGAACAAATTCTTGATATTTGGCCCCCAAATAATATTACATGATCCACTGTGGCCCCAACACAGTATTATGTGCTCACCAGTGGCGGCCGCACAGTATTTTATGCTCACAGTGGCCCCCACACAGTTTTATATGCTCACAGTGGCCTCACACAGAATTATATGCTCACAGTGGCCCCCACACAGTATTATGTGCTTCACAGTGGCCCCCACATAGTATTATGTGCTCACCAGTGGCCCCCACACAGTATTATGTGCCAACAGTGCCCACCCCCACCAGATCCTGAACTTCCACACCCCCTCTTGCTCATACACAGCCTACACCCCCATATACCCCTCTTGCCCACCTCACAGTCTGCATCCCCATCCCCCCTCTTGCTCACACACAGCCTGCACCCCCATGTCCCCCTCTTACTCACACATGTTCTCTTCCTCCTTACCTTCCATCAGTCTCCTTCCTTGTGCACTGTCTTGTACAACCCAAATAGCTCTGCCCACACAAGAGTCTGATCATATTCTAGTGGGCTTAAGGACCTTTGATGACGTCATGACGTCATCAAAGGTCCTGTAGCCCACTGGGATTAGCCCCGAAGTGGATGCACAGCCTAGGACAGGTGAGTATAAAGTATTTTTTTTATTTTTATACATCTCCCCTGGGTTTGCATTCAATGGCCCAGTCAGGCCCCTTTCCATTAACAATATGTATAGCGGTTGGGAAAAAAGGCTTTCCCCGATCTCTGTGGTCTGGGGCCTCGGCCATTTCCAGCTGGCCGCGGACCCCGTACAACTCCGGTCCTGGTCGCACCCCCTGCAACCACGATCGTTTCGCCACTAATTCCTTCAAGGAAACCTTTTGTTTCACATAAAAGTTAAACTGGCCATATATGTAATTTTTTTGCGGGACAATATCGCCAGTTTCATAGTTAATTTCTCTAGAGCTCGGTATCTGAAGTAAGGATTCAAGAGGTTAGTTATTAATCTGTCCAGTGGTTTGTTTTACTCAATGATATGCAGCATTAGCAACGTCTGACGTCCACTTATCTTCCTGCTCCATTAAAAATACATGTACCTTTGGTCAAGTCGATAGTGTAATGGAAGTGGGGTTTAATAGCTGTCAGCCAAACTACACGTATCGAATGTCTATACGGCAGTGACTCTAGCAAATATGTCATTAATGCTCTGCCCATATTGTTATATCTGACCCATTCCTCCATATCGTCCTGCTTCATGTTGTGTAAACCGTAACTTTATCTCATTAGTTTCCATATTTGTCATGAAAAGTACACTTTAAGGTTGGACATTGTAAAGTAAAATCAATAAGCACTCTTCCCTTGTGTCCCGGGAGACCGTGTGGTCTAAATGAAAGGTACTATTAGAAAGGGAAAGTCGGTAATGTTATGTATGGTGGGGCATTTTGCTTTGTGCAGAAAATGTTATGGACAATTCTGCCTCTTCAGTTTCCATTGTAGCTATGAGACAGGAAAGCGGTTGTAGTAAAATTGTAATGTCACTGAGACATTGGCGAGAGTCCAGAAGATTCAGCCATCATGCACGAGCGGGATTATGGACAAGCCCATTCACATGTTATACTGAGATGCACTGAGGGTTTTTTTTAGTTTCTTCTTCCTATTATTATTTATTTTTACAGCACCATTAATGGTCATGGTTCTGTACCTCTGGAAATGGCATACATAGAACAAATACAAGTGCAATAAGGGGGCGCTCACCCTTGTGCCCATTTCCGCCCACTTGGTCTGTGTCCTATTTCCCAGGAAAACAGCATAGAGGATGGCTTCCCGGCGATTAGTTGTAAAACCCTTTAATTTGAATGGGTTTTAAAGCAAATCGCCGGTATCCGTATGCAGCCTCTACACAGGGAAACCTCTTTTTTTGGCAGATATAGGTGATTCATTTGTCTGAGCTTCTTTTACTGTATATTGCTATAGTAATAACCATAAAAGCATACAAACTCTTAAACTGGACTACTGATTAGATAAATGTAGTTTCATCAGGATTAGACCTCTCCCACCTAAACCCATCCCCATACATATGTGCACTTAGCTCAGTTGAGCATGCATTATTTCTAAATTGGCATAAGAGAATAAGTTGCTGCCAAATACCTGTATCTGCTGCTATCTCACTTGAGAACAAAAGGTTTCATAACCCAACAGACGGGTCCTCCTTTCTCTTTCTGCTGTCATGGAGAAGTTGGGAAACTGCCATACACTTTACACGCTTGTCTGATCCCATCAAAAACATTGGGCCTGGTTACATTAATGTATATGGTTATCTTTAAACCTCTCTCAGTATTGAGAATACATGCACACTTGTCCTAGTGCATGTACATAGAGAAGGTTACAGGAATAGCTGAGTGTTTGGCCAACAGATATCTAATGTGTATGGGCAGCCTATAGATAATGACAAGTCACTAACCACTCCATGAATTGCAATTTATATGGCTTGATTACACCTTAGGGTGAATTTACACAGGGTTTTTTGGTCCAGTTTTTGACGTGGAATCCGTCTCAGAATCCAGCTCGAAAAAACGCCTCCCATTGACTTCAATGGGAGCCATTGCCCTTTCTTGCTGCGGATTCCACGGCAGAATCCGCCGCAGAGTCCGCAGCGCAACACTCTCTCCCGACTAGGCCCATTCATTTGGGCCTAATCCGGAGCGGATGGCGCAACTGTTGGAATGCCGCGACAGTCGCGCTAGCCGAGGTAGGCCTTTTTTTGGACCAGATTCTCAGGCGGATTCTCATGTCAAAATTCAGTCCAAAAACCCTATGTGAACTCAGCCTTAAAGAGACCATTTGTTGCTAGATAAGGTTACCCATATTCGGATGTAAATAGTATTCTTTTATATAGGGGTAATGTTATATTTGTCTTATTATTCGTATACGTATGTTACTATTTGCTTTAGGTTAGAGAGATCAACATGTACAGAAACATTATGATGGCTCCTTACAAGCAAGAGTTTGATACAACCAATCTGCAGAGATGCTGGGAGGATTGTATGAAGAGCTCCGCGTACCATGCCAGGATGGAAGAAGTAAAACGGTTTAATAGAGAGAACCGCTGGAAGAAAAGGGGCATAGCACTCATCCCCTTGAAATTTCCTGTCACCTTTATTGTGGCTTTTCAGAATCAGGTAATCATTCACTCAGTTACTAATTTCTGTTAATTATTCATACCAATATATTATATAACTAGTATAGCATAGTATTTAGCTGTCCTTACATATGGCTGGACATTAACCTCTTACCGCCGGAGGCATTTTTGTTTTTTTCACCATAACTTTTTTATTTTTCAGAATGGGGTGGAACTGGAGAAAAAGTACATTTGTGTGATTTATTTTTACAGACTTCGTTTTCACAGCATTCACTGTGCAGCCTAAATGACTTATCACCTGTATTCTATGTCTCGGTACAATTCTGGGGGTACCAAATTTATATACTTTTATTTACATTCTAACCCAGCAATAAAAATTCAAATCTCACTGCAACTTTAAAATTTTATGCAAATTAGGAACTGGGTGCACTGTGGGCGGGACTACTCTTGCGGCTCAGATTCCTAAGATCTCCTGCCTGCAGCACCTTGTGCACTGGGACATCACGCGTCTTTCTTCACCGACAAGAGCAGTTCTTCCAAAGGTCCGCCCCCAGTGCACCAACTGCCTCATTTGCATATCACTTCAACATTGTTTTTCTCCAAATCTACAAAAATGCCATACATAAGAGTACCGTATGTTGTTTTTTTTATTGTAATGTGCTCTGTAATGCAATGTTGGCAGTTGAATCTGCTTGAAGGAGGTGATAGATTCACTTTAACTAAACCCTGACTTCAAGTAGTTGAACTGAAGATTAGTTGACCGTTTTTTTTATGTAGTCACTTTATGTGGTTACTATTTTTCATGTTTTAGGCTGCTGCACTGATTCACATTTATCGTGATGGATCAGTCCTTGTGTCACATGGAGGCACTGAAATGGGACAAGGCATTCATACCAAAATTATTCAGGTATTTATGGTTGGCATTTTAAAACTTGCTGTTACAATACAATGTATTGTGTATGGAAGTCAGCAGTATTATATACTTAAAAGATAGCTGGCATAACCCTCTGCACTGCCACTGGTACCTGTCTCTTTTATGGTTTGTACCCACCAGCTCTGCTTCCTGCTACTCGTGCCTAACCTTGGCTTAATTCTGTCTCCTGAACCTATTTCATCTACTCAAACCACCGACTGATCCAGACCATTCTACTGCCTAAGCCCTGGTGCTTCACGCTGGCTTCTCTTATACTGGGACCACCTCACTAGGAATTGACCTGGCAGTCTCCCCATAGAGCTGTCAATACCCCTGTACAGGGGTGAATACCAGGAAGGCTGACTGTTAAATAACAGGTGCAGGAACCTCATGTTCTTTACATTTAACCTACAGATTGCTAGCCGAGAGTTGGGTATACCCATGTCCTACATCCACATTTGTGAAACAAACACTGGCTCTGTGCCCAATACCATTGCCACAGCCGCCACAGTTGGAGCAGATGTAAATGGGATGGCAGTGAAGGTATGTTTTTTTCTCAAGTTACATTAAATTACAGTAAGTGTCTTTATCTACATTATGACCCACAGTTGTACCAATAGGTGAAGTGTCACCCTGCCCCTATGTGTACAAAAATTTTAAAATTATTTTATTGACTTTTTTGTGCAGAATGCCTGTGAGAAACTTCGGAAACGACTTGAGCCTATTGTAAGCAAAAACCCTGAAGGCACTTGGGAGAGCTGGGTAGGTTCATATAACTTTGGTATGCTGTTGACTTTAAAATGAAGACCGAAGTCCTTCTCATAGTCACAGATAATTGGGTGGGTTGCACTTTTTACTGACTGCTTAAGAAGGTGTTTCTTAGACATTTTAGACTTAGATTATGTATAGTCTTGGCTTTGGGACTTGTCTCTCTAGGCTTATTCCCTGAGTAATATGAGATTCAAAATGACCTATTGTTTCAATCACATTTTAGGTTAAGTTTGTTTGTAGTTGTCCATATTATTATCTATATTTTCAAAAAATTTCAAAAATGTTGCAATTATACCTCTTGCCATTAAAGGGGTATTCCCATCTACATAATTATTTTTAAATTTGTAGATAATTAAAAGTTAAACATTTTTGCAAATATAAGTAATTAAAAATTCTGCAAAGTTTTCAAGATTTTCACTAACTTTCGTAGTGGTGACAGTCTGTTATCTTGATCGGTTGCCATGGATACGACCACTAATGCAGAAACTTTCTAAGGTCAGAAAATCAGCCATGATTTCCTTATTGTGGCCGGGATATCTTCTTATACATGTAGTGCCCCTGTCTGATAACCCGGCGACAATAAGAAAATTATAGCTGGGTTCCTGACAAGTCCCAAACCATAGAAAGTTTCTGCATTAGTGGTCGTAACCAGACTGTCACAACTAAGAAAGTTCGAGAAAATCTTTAAAACTGCAGAATATTTAATTACTTATATTTGCAAATATGTTTAACTTTTAATTATCTACAAATATAGATATGATTATGTACATGGGAATACCCCTTTAAGTCTAACATTTCCTGTTTCCTGGAGGTGGACCATGGGCCATAGACACATTGGGACAGATAAACAAATACTGTCTAAGGCATTAAAATTATTACGTATGGACCCTCCTAGCACGTGACATGGGTGCAGCTCTCAGGGGTTAATTCACTCTATTCCTTCAATCTTGCAATCACCCATCATTCAGGCTGCAAATCGAGCATAAATCACACTCAGCCCATGCACCCAGATGCACGCTGCCACCACTACTAACATTGACGGATTTAGTTTCAAGAAGTATTCATTATTACATACATCATTAACATCATGTATTACAAGTACAAGTAAAAAATTGGTGTACAAGTCATAAGAACAGTGTAAAGCCAGTCCCCGCATCCTGGAATGCATACCAACAGATGTTTCAATAGAATCAATTAAGATTAAGTATATGGATTACGGATAATACAGATTAAACAAACCTGTACAATAAAATGTAAGTAAACAAACCATTTAGAAACACAATTAAAATAATAGGAGAATAAGAAAACAGAGAAAATAAAGAAAGCAACTGTTTTCAATAGTAGGGGTCACACTATGAAGGGTGGAATATAAAATTGGGATTATGCCATCAAAAGGTTATAACTGTATGATAGGCCATTCATCCAAAAGGGCCACATCTTGTTGAAATGTGTATCTGTTATGGCGACATGATGACAGGGCCAGAGAAGAGAAATCATTACACTTGATAAAGGAGCGTTCAGCTCCGAAACGCGTAGTGTATCTAATAAGGAAAGCTCGTACCGACTACCTTTGTGACCAGGATATATCTGTGAAAAGAGCGCACCTGTCCACCTCTCCTCCTATAATCAATCCCATATCGCTGCCTACAGTTATAGCGCTGTACATTTACTTTCAGCTGTAACTTATGTTCTTAGTAATGATTTCCTTTTTCCAGGTACAAGAAGCTTTCTATGAAAGAATAAGCCTATCAGCCACTGGATTTTTCAGGTAGGACACATTGTCCTGACTGTTCTTGCTGTCTGTGCAGGGTTGAATCTGATGCAAAATATCCTGATTTAATATAGAAATAGAAGAGGTTAGAGGTTTTATCTGCAAAACAGGTCCTGTATCAGCCATATTAAAGTGTAACTAAACTTTCGGACAACTTTAGACTTTCTGACAATATTTGTGTCATAATTAGATTTTGTAATAACAAATTTTGGATCCTTTCTGTGAAATCCTGCAATTTTTTCCCCTCTTTCCCTTGTTTCGGTATTAGCTGTTTCTGCCTCTCATTGAATGTTACTATATATAGAGTACAGGGCTGTGGAACATATAGAGAAAATGAGGATTGTGGAGGGTCACTTCAGATATATATCAGACATCATAAAACATATAAACTTTCTTGGTGTCATATGAAAGAGGAGCTTGTCTTCTTTCATATGACACTAAGGTTGTAGTGCTATCTAAATTATTTCTAGAGCTATCACTGGTTGAAAACAGTCCGGCTTTCGATTTTTATATCATATATATCATACAGCTGTATATAAATATCCTAATACTGACTGTCTTCTCAACCAGTGATATCACCGTAAATAATATAGATAGCACTACAATATAAGAATCTTCTCGTTCATATGATGTCAAGTAAATTTGTACATTTTATAACGCTCGAGATATACTGTAACTGTTTGACGTGACCCTCCCCTCCCCTCAATCTCTTTACATATTACACAGCCCTCTACTCCATATACGGCAACAGTCAGTGAGAGGCAGAAACAGCTTTCAACACAGAAACAAAGGAAAGAGTGAAAAAATTCAGGATTTCACAGAAAGGAGTCAAAATCTGTTAATAAAGTGTAATACACAAAAACTGCCAGAAAATCAAACGTTTAGTTACACTTTACCTAGCAATTGCACATTTCTTTAGTAAAATAAAAAAAACCAACACATTATTGTCTGAACAATTTAGTTAGGTTGTGTGATGTGTTATGCTTGCCATGCTCAGAGGCTACGAAACTTATATGGACTGGGAGAAAGGATCAGGCCATCCATTCCAGTACTGTGTTTATGGGGCAGCCTGTGCAGAGGTGGAAGTGGACTGTCTAACAGGAGATTATAAAGTAAGGTTTTACAACATTTCTCAATGGCAGATGCGTTACTTCTATTTAAAGGGGTATTCCCATCTGGGTATGTATGGTTATATCCACCAGATATGCCATAAATGCCCGGTATAAGCACCACCACACAAGTAGGGCTGTGGAGCCAATAGACTAAGCCACCGATTACATCTATATTTTTCCATAGCCTGACTCCTGCTCCGATTCCTTGATAAATAGCTGACAGCCATGGTCAGATAGGAGCAGTAAAGCTCCTCTAATTCACAAAAAAAGCCATTGTTGGAATTCTTATGAAAACAAGTATCCAACAAACTATGCAATATCAATAATTGTATAATAGAATTTAATATCATTTTATTTTGACGCTAACTTCCCCTGATTCAGACACCACAGCCCAGAGTATAAGAGGGGTGATCCACACCTACATGGCTATCTCTCCTGCACTGAAGCCACCAGGTAGGGTTCAGGTGAACAATGTTCTCAAAATAGATCCAGGTCCCAGAGGGGAGAGATCCTGTGAATGTAGCCATAAATGTCCAGCCGGGGGTACCCCTTTAAGCTTCACTTCTGTTAGTAGTATAGCTCATTTTACTTTATCTTCAGGCATTTTGAAAATTTCTCTACTAATGAAAATGTCTGTATTTTTTTCCTGTCTGGACAGAACATCAGAGCAGACATCATCATGGATACCGGTTGCAGCATTAATCCAGCTGTGGACGTGGGGCAGGTACTGAATATTGTATTAAACCATTTGTTCCCCTGCTAAGTATAAGGGCTCATACACATGGCATGTTCCAACTGTTGAGTATAGAGCTGTGATAGATCTGACATACTGATGCATGAACCTTCTACTTTACCTCCATATACCCTGAATTTCATACAGCATTATTTTTCTGTGGCATCCTGTACATGTTATGATATGCTCCACTAGACTGAATATGTGGAGGTGTTCTGTAGGTAGGACTAGTACATTCTTCAGGTTCCTTACTTTCTTCCTATCCTTACTTTCCCTGTACTGTAACACTTTCCAAGATTTACACCTTATAACTATTCTTTTGGTTTCTTTAGTTTTGATTATTTTGTGACAATGTGAACATGTAGACATAGACATAAGTAGCTTTGTACCTTGTACTGCTCAGTTCCACTCAAGTGAATGGG